>NC_073693.1:272446001-272601121 GCF_029784155.1 Uranotaenia lowii | reverse complement strand
GCTACATCACGAGGATGCCAAAACTATAAATTTAGTAAAAATCGGTAGAGAAATAAGAGAGATTTTTTGGAAAATTGCTTTTTAGTCATTAGTGTCAAACTCCAGGGACTGTGAGGTAAAATTTTCAGAGACGAATAACATAATATGGCTAACTTCCTTGAAAGTCATTTTCCCTAATATTGTAAAATTGAAAAATTATGCTTCATTGTAAATATTTTTCTCCCACTCCCCCCCCCCTTTTTTTAAAATCACTTGCCTCATAAATTATTTTCCATACAAGACACTCTGGACCCACAAATACCACTCTAGAACCACCGTGATCAACTTTTTTTATCGGTTTTCTGTTATCAGACTCAGAGATTAATGGTTTTTTTTCTTTAAATTTCGCTCGAAATTGAACAAATTTGTATCATTTTTTGCTAAAAGATTAAAATGGAATAAAAAAGGGATAAACCCTAATCCGCTTTTGAGTGTCAATGTGACACTATTAGAAGTTAGGCAGCTTGTAACTTTCTTCGAGAGCATCCAAATAATACAATTTCTTCGAGGATACTCAATAATTTCTCGAAATGTTTATTTTTGCATCATCACTTTTTTGGACACACCTTGTAATCCCAGGAAAAAAATTCCCTGATCAGACCTTGAGTTTCAACTTGACATTCCTCGCTTAAAACCACTCTATCTCTAATATTTTCGGTCAAGATCGCAGCGCTAATGTAATTACACCACTAGAATCGGAATGAAATTACCTTTCTAGTGAATATTTTTTTATATCGGAAATCTTGCGTCTATATCCCGCGAAAATCTGAGAAATTGCGAATTGACAAAAGGTTTGAAAAACAGTTTTCTTTGAAAATTTGTCAAAATTTTGTGTTTCGTATTTTGAAAATATAAAAGCGCAAAAATGTGCCGAATTACGGCAACTTTCCAATCCTTTTTTCAAAATTTATCTGGTATGAAAAGTACGATGTTACACCCCTTTTTTACATTTTTGTGGACATGATCTTAAATTTTTTTTTAAATATATATTTTTGGTCAAAGTATAGTTAAGTGAAATTTTCTTTGAGCATTCCATAGCTGATTTACAGTTCATTTTCCAAAGCATGTTTTCTCGAATTTTTATCTTGGACTTTGAATAACGGAAAACTTTGTTGCTGTCGATGAATATTGTCTGGGAAACATGTTTGAGTTATTTTACGAGGTTTCACGGGTTTCACAAAGGCTAGTTTTCTTAGTAATAATTTAGAAAAACAATATTGCTGAGTTCCAAATGGTGGAAAAACAACAAATTTTAGCTAAAAATAATGTTAGGCGTTCAAGGTTTCTTATATCAAGTGACAAAGATTGATGGTCTCAAAAATGTCTTTTAATTTATTGCCGATGTATTCCTGCCTATTTTCCACTAAGAGTGCCCAATCATGGCTTAGATTGGTCTCTTCTTGGTTTCGAGTAAAAATTAACTTATCTGAGAGCCCTGATTCATGCTTTAAGTTATCTTAATCTGGTTCTGGAAGGCCCTTTTTAGACCATTTTCTTTAGGTTGTTAGTTGTTTCTCTTGGCTTTGTGTGTCATTACATTACTGGTTCAAGTTTCCATTCTCTCTAAGTGTCTATTTCTGATTCTGAGAGACCATTCTCAGCTCTGTTTTGAATGAGAAGTGCTCGAGAATTCAACCTCATTCTTATTCTGTTTTGGTAAAAAACATCTGAGTTTCTGTGATTTTACCCAAAAAAATTGTGATTGTTTCCTGTGACGCTATTTCCTAATGTTTCATTGGAAATTCATGAAAAATGGGATTTCTTTACATATTATGCAAAATCAATAAACCTTACTAATCTTATCACATTTTTCGAATCTGAACTTAGAAATTCAAAATTTAAATTGACATAAAAAATTTAAATTTTGGAAACACGTACAAAATTTACAAAATCTATAAAATCTATAAATATTCCCAAAACTCTGTGTTTTGTGACACAGATTCTGAGATGAAAATGCACAAAATTCTGTGAAATCACAGATTTATCTGTGATTTCGGCAACATTGGTTTGAGCTGATAAACTTAATCTGAAATACCCATTTGGAATCTGGAGTCTAAAATTTACGACTGTGATTTGAACCGAAAACAAACATCTGGATTTAATTTCTAAATCTGAGTTAATAAAAGGTTTAAATCTGTATCCGAAAAATAAAAATAAAAATAAATAGATAGCCTGAAACAGCCTGAACTCGTTATATGTTTATGTTATTTGCCTGCATTGCAATTCAGTATCTGAAGTCTAAATCTGAATATTTAATCTCTAGAGATTTGAAATTCCTTTATTCGGAAATCAATTTTCAAAAATATCGATTTGATCTGAAATACACTAAGTTCAGTTTGAATTTGACAGCAGCTTCAATATAACAAAAACAATGATTCTAAAAGAGTATGCTTATACTCACAAACAGACATAAAAGCCTTTGTTTAACTGATTGAATTCAGTCCATGGACTTAATTCAAAATTGAAAGGAGGTTTTTATCCCCTGTGTTAAAAACACATGAGTCCAATTTGTGAAAAGAATGTGAATCATCCCAGATGAACAGTTCAATCAAACGAACATTCCTAACTCGATACTAATCATTAGTTGCCAATAGCACTTTCCAATTTGTAGCCATTTTGTAGCCAGTCAGTAGTGTAAGGCTGATGTGATGCAGCAGATGGTTTCAATCTTCCTGGCATGAAAGTAGGTATGTAGGTACGTTTATTGTAAGGCTACACCATGATCACAGCCCCGTGGTTTGGTTTGGTTTTCCCTGTCACATGTCTCCCTAGTTTGACATAAGACGCTCTGCCTTGTGAGATAGCTCCTAATTAATGAGATTTTCTCCTTTTGTGTACACAGAGAAAGCCTTTCAAGGGTCTGATGCATGTTCACTAGTCGATTGTTGAAATTTGTTACAGTAAATGTGTCTGATTAAAGTGGATTGAATTCGATAGAAGGCTCTAAATGAAGAGGAGAGTAGGTTTTCCAATCAATATATACTGAAGGAAATAAGAAGATGGAAAAGCGATGAGGAAAGAACGATGAAGGAAGCAAAAAGAAGGAAGCAAGAAGAAGGAAGAAGGACGAAGGACAAAGGAAGAAGGAAGAAGGAAGAAGGAAGAAGGAAGAAGGAAGAAGGAAGAAGGAAGAAGGAAGAAGGAAGAAGGAAGAAGGAAGAAGGAAGAAGGAAGAAGGAAGAAGGAAGAAGGAAGAAGGAAGAAGGAAGAAGGAAGAAGGAAGAAGGAAGAAGGAAGAAGGAAGAAGGAAGAAGGAAGAAGGAAGAAGGAAGAAGGAAGAAGGAAGAAGGAAGAAGGAAGAAGGAAGAAGGAAGAAGGAAGAAGGAAGAAGGAAGAAGGAAGAAGGAAGAAGGAAGAAGGAAGAAGGAAGAAGGAAGAAGGAAGAAGGAAGAAGGAAGAAGGAAGAAGGAAGAAGGAAGAAGGAAGAAGGAAGAAGGAAGAAGGAAGAAAGAAGAAGGAAGGAAGAAGGGAGAAGGAAGAAGGGAAAAGTGAGAAGGAAAAAGAAAGAAGGAATCATAAGAAGGAAAAAGTAAGAAAGGAAAAATAAGAAGGGAAAAGTTAGAAGGAAAAAGTTAAATTGTAAAAGTAAGATGGTAATGGAAGAAGGAAATAGTCAGAAGGAAGATGGATAAAGGGTGAAGGGTGGAGGAAGAAGGATGAAGAAAACAGAAAGAAAGAACGAAGAAGATGGAATAAGGAAAGAAGAGAGACGGAAAAATATATAAAACATAGTAAACTTCTCAAGACCTAAACAAAAGGAAACACCCGGTGAAGTTTCCACTTCAAAGTTCTCTCCTAATGGAGTCGCAATTAATCACACCTGACTTGGTGATTCATGGAGGAAGTTAGCTTATTGACAAATAACCACCACCTTTGCCGAATTTCACTGTTAACGGTGCCTACGAAATATGTATAACAGCGGACGGAAGTCGTCCGTCATTTGCCCTAGCACCTGTAACATGAGGAAAAGGCGAAAGGCATGAAGGAAGGGTGATAATAATAACTTACCTATTAGCGGATTAATATTCTCGTGCCGTAAACTGTGCGCCATAATCAGAAGATCCATCGCTTTCGCTCGAAGTTCATGGGAAGATCCGGAACCGGAGGGGATCTCTTTCAGCTGCACTAAATCACCCTGAAATGGGAAAAAATAGCCCCCGGGTGTTCCGGAAGATTCACGTTATGCCAGACGCCCAGAGAGTTCGTATTCGTGTATGTAAGCTTTCGTGTCTGAGTGTGTGGGTGGGGAATAGAAAAGTTATCGAAGCGAGTGAAAATCTTTGAAACCGGGCATTCGATCGATTATATTGCTCGGGAATTTGGCGGATAAACGATGTTTGCCGCATGGTTTAGTACAGAATTACAACGCTCTATCTCTTTGGAAAATGCTTTCACATTCGAACCAAGACAATGGCGCCGGGGGATTTGTTCCGGAGCGTCTTGATGAGATTTTCCACCGAAGAGAAGAAAGTAATAAATTGCCGCCACTCTTCGTCCTATACATAATCGATGGCAATGTGTAAAGCCTCTAACCGGGTGAAATCTCAAAAGCAAAACTGGTTGGAAAGTAGATTTTCAACCAGTTGCTTTGAATTTACAACACCCCTGATAGTTGGTAACACCACTCTCTGCGTATGTATCTAGATTCCATTCTTGGCAGAAGACATCTTCTGAAGACGACCGTTGAAATCGACATCGAATCCACTTACGTTGTAACGAGCTTTCAGTTCCAGAGCCCCGATGGCCCCCGAGGGATTGTGGTGGTGGTAGCTGCTCCCAGCTCCAAGTGTTTCGCTTCCGGATCCGGTTGCTGCCGTCGTTTTCGAGCCGATTGGAACTGCTGTAGTGCCGCTACTGCCGGCCAGCGGTGGAAGAGCGGGGGCAGCGGCCGTTGTTGCCGATGCTGCTGCTGCCGATGACGGCAAACCCAAGTTCTTGAGGGACCCGATGGAGCCCTTCAGTAGGTCCGGTTTTTCCACTTCCGGGCCGCCGAATTCCTGCAGCTGCTGCAGCCAACAGCACAGCATGGCTTCGATGCCTTCGTCCACCTGTTGCCGTTGAAAAGGGAGGAAAAAAAGTTAAATAGATGTGCTCACTGGAATGGTATTAGTAAAATTTTTGCGATGAATTTTTATGGTAAAGCAAACTATTGATTTACAAAAATTTAAAAAAATATAAACAGATATATTTAGATAGAACAAATGATGTAAAATTTTCGTAAAACTCTAACATTGTTGTGTTACGCATTAAAGTTAACCGAATAAGCTGAAGTTTGGCATGAGGTCTTCTGGCAGACCAAGGAACGATCTCAGATTCCAAGATTTTGATTTCTGAATGTGCATTATATTCATAAGATTTCCAAACTCACAATCATATTTTGCTTAACGACATCGATCACATCATAATACCGATCATCAAACGATCATTATTGAGTACTCATGCTCTGAAATGCTTCGCAATTTTAGATGGAATGTTCGCCCGGATGAAATTTTAAAGAGAAATTTATTAATATAAAACTAGATGACTCGGTAAACTTTGTTTTACTTTTTATTAAATAATTTTCTATAAATGTTTAACACGGTGTGTTTATAGAAGATGTTTAAAAGAAAAAATACAGTAACTCTAATTTTTTCAGAAATGGAAAATTTAGCCTTTTTTGAATCATTTTCAGGCAAAACTAAAATATTTGGTCGGTGAGTCCCCATACGTTTTGTTTTTTTGAAGATTTGTTGTCCATATTTAAAAAAATGTATCTGTAAAATTATTCCAGTGCAATGGAATAGTAACTTTTTTCATTGAAAATTTATTTTTTTTATTTTTATTCAAGTTTTTGTCATACTGAAAAAAATCAAAAATTTCAACGCCTGGAAAGATAAGTGATTTATATTTTCTGAAAACTCATTTTTAAATAAACATTTTTTTTTAAATTTTTTATTTGTGATATCATTGTTATAATTGGTGTTATTTAAATGTAACTTGAATTTATATTCGTATGTGTATATCTTGGAGAACTTATTCTAGTTAAAAAAATGATACAGGAATAAGAACAATTCAACACCATTTGATTTGTTTCCCACAAATTATTTAAAATCTTTTCTTTTAAAAATTGTTCTTTGAAATAGTTCCACCATATGCAGGCTCTGGTGCATATGGATACGTCCTTTAGAAAACATAAATAAAAATTTTGATGACACCACTCTTTTATGGCATTTTTGAACTTTGTTTATCTTAGTTTAATTTTAGACATTTCCTAGCAGACCAGTTTTTTATTAAATTTAAAATATAAAATTTAGTTAATAGTTAAAGTACTTGCACTGAAATCCGTTTTTTTTTGCTACATAACATTTATTTTAAATTTATTTTTCTCATATTTAAGTGAATAAATTTTCTATCAATCATTTGAACTTCATTTTTGCTAAAAAATTGAAGTATTGATGATATTTTGGAATTCATGATCAACAAAACGATGAAAAACGATTTTTTTAAGAGAAATTTTAATTTTATCGACGGCTTTAGACCAGATTTATGCGTTTTATTTTTGTTTTGTTTTATGGGTTCTATTGTTTATTCAAATATTATTTCTATAATTTGGCCATAATTGGTATAAAATAAAAAGGGTAATGATTGCTTTACTGTAACATCAATGCTTCATTAAGGTTCTATTTAATAATAAAGAAAAACTTATTGTAGAGTAGAAAAACTAAAAAAGGAAATGGATGAACAAAATATGATGAGTCTTACGCGCTGCAGGCTAGCTTGCTATCGATCATTTGCAATTCACTTTCGCAATTCACAACAATTCTGTTGATTTTTGTAAATTTCAGATCGACAAAAAGTTTGAAATGCATTTTTTGGAAAAATTTCAAATTTATCAGAGTTTTAGACTAGATTCATCCATTGAATAAAATTATTTCCAAAAAATACCATAAATTCAATTTAAAACAAGGAATTCAATTTTTTTAAATAATATAGTGGTTTGGAAACCATAGAAGCTTTGATTATTTAACCTTAACAGTAATGCTCCTTGAATAAAATGGAAGAATCACAGAGTACAGCAGGGTTACAAAAATTTGTTTGGAAAATGATTAAATGAATAGGTTAAAGGAAACCCCGGGTTTTTCATGATCATTGTATCAAAAGACAGTAACAAATTAAACTAGATTGAACTGCTGTAGCGATTTGCTTTGAGTCTGAAGTGCAGATAGAATTTTGAGACAATTAAATCAGGAGAAGTATAAAAAAAAATTCTCTTTAAACATTGTTTTTAATGGATCGTTTACTTTTGAATATTGATTTTCTAA
The DNA here is from genome assembly GCF_029784155.1 of Uranotaenia lowii. Taxonomy (NCBI): domain Eukaryota; kingdom Metazoa; phylum Arthropoda; class Insecta; order Diptera; family Culicidae; genus Uranotaenia; species Uranotaenia lowii. Next base: position 272,593,781 of record NC_073693.1, on the reverse strand, counting down.
ATTCATAAAAGCTTCGGTTAAGACAAACGTTTCTACTCTAGATCGCATCACGATAAGTTAAGCTTGCCAGATTGCCCGGTTTTATCCGGGTTTGCCCGGATATTTGATGCAAAATTTCGAGAAAGTCCGGTCCGGCCCGGTTGCCCGGATATCGTGAAAAAAGTCCGGATATTGCCCGGATTTTTTCACAATTTTCACAAAGAAACCAAAAAAAATCAAAGTTTTTGAGTAATTTCAGCAAAATCGATTAACGGTATGGAAATTTTCACTGGTTGTTTTAAATAATTTCGCTGATTTACTTTTATAAACCTTTAAATATTTAAGTGTTCCAAAAAGTTGTTGGAAGTCTGCAATTACATTAATAAAATATGATTTTCATTTTTTTTTGCATTTTTTGTTTGCTTTTATATATAATGAAACCTAAATTTTGCCCGGCTTTTGCCCGGTTTTTGGATTTGAAAAATTTAAATCCATGCCCGGATTTTGCCAGGTTTTTTTGAAAAAATGCCCGGAATTGCTAGGCCCGGATAGGAGTGGAAAAAATTCTGGCAACCTTACGATAAGTGTTTTCACAAAAAAGTTATAGCGCTTCCTAGTGTTAACTGCTTTTCTTAAACATTCAGTTTTTTTTTTAATAACAGATGACAGCAATGGATTCAGATGGATTCATATATGGATTCAAATTATTCTAGATAATTCTAATAATTTCACATTATTTTTACTCTCTCAGACTGCTGACAGGATTTGCCAGCCAATATTGAATTTTAAGGATTAGAATATACTTTTTTGGCATATTTTTTCGTTTAAACAGCTCTGTTACTAATTAAAATAAAAAAAAAGTTTTTCAAAGTTTTTGATGACATCGTTAAGTTATTTGTTTAATTTAAAAGTAGTGAAAGTCAAAATTAAGATAATAAGCATCTGTAAAATTATAAAATACTAAAATATATTCATTTTTTTTAAAATTCAAATAGAAAATTTTCAAAAAAATATTTTGTATGGGGGGTCACCGACAGAATATTTTAATTTTTGGTGAAAATGAACCGGAAAAAGCTCTACTTTCAGCCCATGCAAAAATTAGCGTTACTGTATTTTTTTTCTTTAAGTCCTTCTACGAAACACACCGTGTTAACTTCTGCTACACGTCCTTTACTTCTTCATGCTCGTGAATCATGTTTTATGTCCCATTTTTAGTTCATAAATGCCCCTTTCCATAAAAAAATGAAATTCCTGGAACTATTATTCAAACCATCGGATTCCAAATTTCACTGCATAACAACCGTTCGTTTATACGTGATGGTGTTTCAAAGAAAAGGCCTCCATTTTTATATACAGTGAGCGGAATAAGAAAAGTACCACTATGTGTTTTGCTTATTAATATATGAATGGTTGTAAATCACCAAAATGTTCTTCTTCAGTTTGTTTTGAATTGTTTAACGGATAAATCAAGCATGAGTTTTCTTTTTTTGGACGTAGCGATTGGCGTTGAGGACCAAAAATATGAAAAAAGGGTGCGAAATAAGAATAGTACGACTTGTGTTTTTCAACATAAACAATATTATTTCTAAAAATTTAAAGTAAATGTGTTTAAATGTAAATGTAATTTAATGTAAAAGTGAATAATATTGCTTCTATGAATTATTTGAATAGATAACTGCATTTTAAAGAGTTTTCTAGAATTCCAAAGTTTTTCAAAGGTATTAAAAGGGGGTTTAAAGAGATGCTTTTCTAGAACTCAGGAACTTGATAAGTTTTTTTGGATTCAAATGGTTTTTGGATTCAAATGTTTTTTGGGTTCAAATTCAGTCTCAAATCTATGTTTCATCATTTCGCATCATATTAATGAATGTTAATGAAAAAATTATACAGTTTGGTAAAGTATTACAGCTCAAATATCAAATTCCTTAACGCTAGAGGAGTATCTCTCAAAACCCCTTTTTAAAACCTTTGGAATTCTAGAAAACTGCTTAAAATCCATTTATCTATTCAAATAATTCGTAGAAGCAATATTATTCCCTTTAACACAGTAAATTTTTAGAAATAATCTTGTTTTCGTTGAAAAACTCAAATGATACTTTTCTTATTTCTCACCCTATTTTCATATTTTGGGTCCTCAACGCCAATTGCAACGTCCAAAATAAGAAAACTTATGTTTGATTGAAACGTCAAACAATTCAAAACAAATTGTAAAAGAAAATTTTGTTGGTTTACAATCATTCATATTTTAACAAGCAAAACAAAAAGTGGTACTATTCTCATTTCGCTCACTGTATAAGACTATCTGACCCGGTGTGCTTCGCTACACCTTCCAAAAATTAGAACATGGGTGGCCAACATTTTCAACAGGCAGGCCAAATTTCATAGATGCAATTGGCAGGCGGGCCAAAAAAAAAAAAACAAATTGTTTTGGAGTACTGAAGGAAAAAATAACAACAGATTTTTGAAAAAAAACCTTATTAAACATTTGCCAAGGTGACATCGAGTACAAGGTTTCATAAAATATTCAGTGTTTTTTTTCGAGAAAAAAAATTCTGAATTTCTGTGATTTTACCAAAAATTCTGTGATGATTTTCTGTGATGCTGTGTTCTTCAATTTCTTTGAAAATTCATGATAAATAGCGTCTTTTTAACATTTTAGTTATGAAAAATAAATTAACATTAACAATTTTATCATAATTATCTAGTTCAAGGTAAGAAATCTGAATTTTATATTGGTGAAAGGAATATAATTTGGATATCTTTGAGTATTTCTAAATTCTGTGTTCTGTGACACAGACTCTGTGATGAAAACTTGCTCGAAATTCTGTGAAATTACAGATTTTTCTTTGATTTCGGCAACCTTGACCGAGTATAGATTCATCTCAATAAGTCATTTTTATTACTTGCACATTTTTACAATTTTTGCTCCATTTAGAAAATAGTAGAAATATGAAATATTACGAAGCAGGAAATGAATTATCCCTCCCAACTAATGAATGTACCTCAATCTTTTCAAGGGATTTATTGAATTTTATGGTCTCCAAATATAAAAAAATTCCGCCCTTTTTCCAAAGTTTTCAAGTTCACCGATCTCCATAGAAAAAATTAATAGAAAAAACGCAGAATAGAATTGTTTAAAAAAGTAAAGTTTACAAGCTTTTAGTATTTAAAAAAAAAAATCAACGAACTTTAGTTATATCATAAATTATATTAATTTTTCAAAGTGCGGACCCCAACCTCAATTCAATCCAACAATTTTCAATTTTTCTATTCATATCTATAATTAGAATGAATACGAATATGATTATTTTATAATACTTGCATCTCTTTAAATTAAAAGTTTTGCCACAAAAAATCGTTCTTCTGAGAGATTTGTCAGTATCAAATCGGTTCTAGTTGAATTGTACTCCCCAACTGTAAATTCTGTTTTTTATTATAAATGTCAAAATGTGCATAAATACAGAGCACGTTGCCAATTAAAATTTATTTGGATTTGGTTTAATTTTCATAAATAAACCATTTTCTGTTAAAGCTTAGCAAAAAATAGCAAATTGGAAAAATTTATAGAGCATACTTTCAATGTTGTACATAATTTGAAAAAAGTCTCAAATCTAGATGGATGAACGAAATTGTTGAAATTGACTTAAAGTTAGGAATGGTTGAAGTTATATTATTTAATTAATGATTCGGTGAGTTTTTTTTACGATTTTTATACGATTTCGATAGATCTTGGATTATCTTTTCAAGGCTATCCAATGTCCTCAACTTTAAAACTAGAGTCCGCTTGAAAGCTCTTCATACTCATGATATTTAGTCACCAAAACCCAATCGGAAAACATTGAAAAATGTGTGATGTGAATTTACAGATAATATGTCAAATACCATACAGATTTGTTAATTTTAAAACTGTTATCGTTTTTGTATTCAGTGACGTTAACTTTTTTTTTGTAAAAGTTTATGAGGCCCTCAGAGCAAAAGGGGTATAAGTGAAAAAAGGTCGATTTTGAGTAAATTTTGTAGAACGATTTTCCATGTTTTAAATTACGTTTAGTGATTTTCTCATATTTTTTAAATTATAATCGCATACTTTTAAATTCGAAAGAAACTTGTAAATGGCCAAACTAGACAATTGAAATGCGTGTTTTCTCGTGTTGTGTATGCAGACCATGAAAAACTTTAACTTTTAGAGCATGGTTTTTTCAAAAAGAACTTCGCGGGCCACATAACAATCATAGAAATATATCTCGTATCCAAATACTTTCCCATGTTAAAATCATATTAATTTTATTATCGCCATATGTTCAACTTGTGGACATGACACATTACAACTTGAAATGATGCCAATTAGCACCGGTCATGGTATGAAATCTGGCTACTTTTTATACTGAAAATTACTATATTTTTATTTGTTTTACCAAAATGTACAAATTAAACTCATATGGATAAGCTGTAACCCAAAGAATCAAGGAAAAGAATGCTTGTTAATGGAAACAATTTATTTTTTTAATTGTGTTATTCGGCTGAATCACAGCAATTTTCTATTTTTTGTGCTGAGGATCCTTTTTGCGACTTATCGAGATTTAAACTTACTGACCTTATCTGTTCATTAACAATCGATTGAAAAGCGGTATTCAAAGATTTAATGAATTTAAGAAAAAAATCTGTTCATGCTTCGACGGTGGTATGAATATTTCCTAAAAATGTTCATTTTAACATCACACAAAACCTTAAAATGATGATTTTTGAACCGAGAAGGCAAACTGTTATCAAAGTTTCCTTGCATCTATTTTTTAATTTCAATATTAATTTCAATTCAGATACACCGGGACAATGGTTAAACGGATTTTGCCATAGGTGAACTTTTTATAAATCTAAGAAAAATATGTAAATAGTTTTTTGTATAACAAAACCAGTTATGTACAAACTCTTGTTGAAAGTAAAAAGTGTAAAAATGTTGACAAAAATATTTCCAAGTTAACATTTGTCCCGTTTATTGAAAACACAACGCTTTTTCTGAACTTGTTCATAAATACGAAAAAGAATGTGAAGGCTCTGAAATGAATTTAATACGTGTTCCTGTATGTTTTGTCAAATTTCATTGATATATCTGCATTTTTTGCAGTATAAGTTAATATTTGATACTCCACTTTTACTGAGTGCTGTTCCAATCAAAAGACCTTTATTTACAAAGAGATTTCAATTTTGAATATCCACTTCAGATTCAACACACGAGATATCCCTTTGTATCATGGCTAAAAAGCTAGTTTGAACTTGTTTCACCATGTGAAATGACAGAAGTTAATATTATTCTCATCACTTTCAGGTAATATCAAAAATTTATCTAAAAAATTCTGCTTCCACTGGAATATCAACTCAAAAAATATTTTTCATCAAAAGTCTAAGTAGCCATAATTTTCAAACCAAAACCACACTTTTCATGTTAAGTACATATATGAATTGTGTGTAAACAAACAGTACAGTTTTTTTCGGTGTATGATTTAAAAAAAGTGCAGTTTATTTAGACAGATAGTTTATTCATGCCTAACAATCTATAGATAAAAAAAAGATTTAAACATTTTTTGTAAATGTTGAACGTTAACGGAAAATTCTTCCGGAAAATGCATATCCTCACTTTTTGTTATGAAAAATGGTTTATTTTATTGAAAAATTTCACTTATGCTTGCAAAAAAACAAAAAGTTCTCTGCAGATACATAAATCCCCTATTTGAAAGGACAGGGTCTTGTTCAGTTCATGTGTCTGTTCATTTTCACCAGATTTTGTTGTTGTGCTTAAAATTTAAAAGACTCTTGATACATCTTCAGTTTAGTACATGTTCAAAAAATCCTTTCGATCTATTTGTGTTGAAAAGATCTTATTCTTTTTTCTGTAATCGATATGAATCAAAACTCACCTTCTAGGCGTCTTGGATTATAAAAATGTATGTTAATCTTCTCACTTCCTTTTTTTAAAACGTCCGCCAAGAGTCATACCATTATATCATATGCATCAGTATTAAATTCATATTTTTTAGCCAACAACTGCTGCTTTATATAACACAAAACCAAAAAAGTTTTAATTTTTAAAATCATTTATATGGTTTTGATTCGATCGGCAAAATGACTCGCACGGACGTCAAAAATATTCGCTCTGTGAAAAAGCCGTTCAAGTCGACAAGTAGCAACATTAAAAAGCACAATTGGCACAAATGAACTTTTAACTGTTTATAAGCGTACAAGAACGTACAAAAGTGTTTGATGATCCCTTTGTGTTAATGAGACCAATCATGTTTGTCTAAAGTTTGATAAAAAGCACTCGATGGAAAATCTCTCGAGTACCTTATATTCAGCCAGCCAGGATACGCTATTACAATGAAAAATTGCAGCTTTAAGTTCAGATTCATCGTAAGAAACTTTGTTTTATGCATTTTTTTTACGAATTCTTTCAAGCGGTTTGAAACTGTCATTATTTATTCCGTAAATGTCAAATCGCCGCCCATTTTTAAGTTTACCGGTCTCCCTGAAAAATTTTGTAAGTGTTTCGAAATAAAATATATTAAATGGAATGGAATTAATGAAAAATTGCACCGTTCATAAGCTTCCGGCATTTAAAAGATTATTTACTTAAAGTACTTATAAGCACGAACCTCCTAAATTTTTCCGAGTTAAATCCCAAAATTTAACCTTTTTTTTGCACACAAAAAAAATTTCAGTGGAATTTTTTATAATATTCAAATTTTTATGAACACAATACCAAATCTAAGCTTTTTAAATTTGGTTTAATTTTCATTATTATTGAATATTTAAAAATTTTATGTATATTCGATGTTTTTTTAACAAAATTTTTAAAATTTTATTATGATTATGATGTGAATGTGGATCGAGAATTTATAAAGTCTGATATGATCTGTTTTTCTGAGGCCCTCAAAACTCCTTTAAATTAAAGATAGAGTTCGTTCGAAAACTCACAACGCTCAAACAACTGTTGGAGACCCCTTAATAAATCTATGGCATGAAATAACCAAAAACAATCGGAAAAAATGGATGATTATGATATGTAAAGTAAAGATAACACAAAATCATCCAAATTTACATTTTTCCAAGGTGCAAAAACTTTAAGAGCTAATTTTAACTTATTGGATTCCAATGTAATTAGATTTTATCTATCAGCTCTTGATTTTGAGATACTTTTTAAAAATAGGAAATAATTCATTAGTTAAATTCTCGTACTTCTTTGGTAGACTATTGAACATTTCAAAGATTTTGAAAACAAATTTTCAATTGAATGAACAACTTTTCAAATGACTACGTATAATTTTGCCATCTCAGAAAAAAAGTAGTTTTCTTTTTGTCAATTTTTCCCAATCCTGCAAAAATACGGCAAATTAGACGGAATTTTAAAAAAAGATTTAAGCCTATTTGAATCTTTGATATTTTTTAAGCAAAAGTCGAATCTTTTCATAGTCTGCAACAAATTTGTTAAATGAGTTAAAATCTTCAATATGAAATACTCAAAGAAGAATGATGTTAAAAATAGTTGTAATCTTATCTATTCCAAGTTCTGAAAATTGTAAGATTTCATTTTTTAAGCTATTTTCTGAAACAAAGAGCCAAGCAAGATCTGAATCTGGGGTTAAATAAAGGATAATAAACAGATTCAAAATCTGGTTTCAGTCTCCACGTAGGTTTATAAATATATTTATTTCTTATAAAAGATCGATTGTACGTAAAACTGATATATTTTCGATTTTTCACACGATTTTTATCAATAAATTCAGAAGTGATGAAAAAAATAGACAAATGATTTATATTCAAGACGCCACCATCTTTAAAAATCAGTTATTAAAAACAGGCAGCCAAAATGCTGTTCCTATTGTGCAATGTTTAAAATTTCAATTTTTTTTTAAATTTTTTTCAATTTTCAATATTTTTATTTATTTATTGATCCTTTTTCAGAACCTTTTTGAAAAATTACATAGTATCAAATCAAGGAGATCATCGACATTCAATTCGAACGAAGTCGATGAAGAATAATGTATTTTTTTCTTAAATGATACGAACCAAGAAAAACATTCGATTCTGAGAACATGTTAATTTCAAACAGAGTTTCGCGGGCCACAAAAAGACGTTCGGGGGCCACATGTGGCCCGCGGGCCATGGTTTGGCCACCCATGCTTTAAAGGATTCAGGAAGATTTAATCAAAAGCTTGAATCATCTATAGGAAAATTTGCTTTTTAGCTTCAACAATCTTTTATTCGTTCTTCATTTTACATGTCGTCAAACGAAAAAAAAATCATTCGTTCTTGAATATCAGATCAGGTTTGACGTTTCATGAGCCATGAAAACTGTTACTTTTGAGAAAATACGTTTATATTATACGTACTGCGTGGTTTTGCATACATGTTTCAAAAAATTGTAGTTTTTGTTTGATGGAAAAAGAATGAAGATAAAAATTCAAATATCTAAAACTTGTTCTTCAACACTGCAAAATGTTTACTAGAGAGATCGACAAATTCTCAAAAAGTTTTTTTTTCTATGAATACATTATCAAAATCTATCTTTGATTTGTGTTGAACTCATTAAAATTTGAAATACAAAAAGCCGTACAAAACATAATATGTGTCGACAATTCCGGGATTGAAAACTGGATTCCCGGGGAACGGGAATTTCCGATTTTTTTTTGGTTCGCGAGATTACCCGACCGGGAATTCCCGGGATGGACATCAGCCAAATGTGAACTTCAAAAGTTCAAAACAAAGTAGTTATGTGACTTTTGGTTTCTTGGGTCAAATTAAAGTGTTAGAGTAGTTGTAATCAGTGTAACAGAAATCGTAAAACGAAAATCGATGAACGCACATTTGGTTCTAAAGTGTTGAAATTTTATGATTTTTTACTGGAATTGGTCAAAATATAAGTCTTGTCATAATCGATCTTCAACTTTCTGTTTCAAATGAGTATATAAACAGAATATGAACAGAAAAGCTTTTTTTTTTCAATTAAAATTCCAAGATTACGATGAAATTATAGTTATATAATCATTGGAAAGTTTATATTTATGAACTTTTAAAACAACCAACTGTGTCTGTGTAAAACCAAGCTTTTATATTGTTTCAATATAAGTTCCTAATCTACTGTATCTACATTCATATAAATCAAGAGTTTTTCAATACGATTTCAGAAATATGAGTTATATTTGTTATAAAATAGTATATATTCTGAATACCACAAAAATCATAACAAAAAATTGTATAAGCATCTGATAGCAGACATTTGAACTATGAAGATGTATAGATTTTGGAAATCGATTCAGCATTTGATCTTGAATAGAAAACGAAGTTAATAAAGGATTATTAAGTAAAAAAGTTTTGATTTTGTAGTGTGTGAGCTCAGCGTCTCTTTGACTTATCAACTACCAAAAGGTTAATCAAACTAGAATTTCGGTTTGTGGGGAAAATTACAGGCACTACTTAATCTATATATATACACTCAAAATAATTTTACGGGATTTTTCACATAAACTTAGCTTTTGATGCATCACATCGATTCTACGTGTGCTTTGTAATAGTTAATGTAATTCCATACAATTGAGACATGAATTTGACGTAAAGATTATGTTATGCAAGTTATGTTATGGATTTATGCAGTTATGGATGGATTAGAATTCTTTTTTTCTGGTTTCTCAAGCGTGTGGTAGTAAATTCTAATTGGAGAATTGTTGTCTTTTGTTGAGCTCTAGAGGCTTCAGCGCCGGAAGACGTGCAGTAGACTACAATGAACGTCTTGCGGGACCCAAGCACAAGAAATGCAAATCCGTGCATTGAGAGCGGGGAGGTATGTATATTGATTTCATCGTTGAAATTTATTTTAATTTAAGCTGGTGATTGTTTTGTTTCCAGTTTCGGAGGAATCCATTTTGGGCCATGTCTATTGGCAAAAGGAAACGATCCATTAACTTAACAAGGTAAATTATTCATCATTTTGAAAATGGTATTTTTTTTATTAATTTTTTTCCAACTTCTACGGAATTCCACTAACCAACTCGCTGGCAAGAGGTCCCGAAATTGAGTTTTTATAATATCGATTAATGAAGTTTAGTGACAGTGAACGTGTGTGACAATGTCAACAGTAATAATTATTGAAGTAAATTTTTTTGATCATGAAATTGAATTTATTTTCGTTTTTATTTACCGAAAATAAAATCGAAAAAAATAGAAAAAAAGATCCAAAAATCATTTCTATACTAAACACATTTCAAGTAGCTTTCATCATCACATCGCGTTGAACTCATTAAAAATTCACGTTAGTTGTAGGTGACTTTCATGAAGCGTCAATTCCTATAAGGACGCGTTTACATATCTATTCCGTAGCATCTACGTTGATTTTCATCAATTGGATAAAAATTATGTAGTTTTTCACGTAGCTGCTACGTGCAGATTATTTTGGGTGTAATAATGGATTTCTGTCACTTTAGACTTGGAAACTACTGAACCGATCTGCTTGAAACTTTGCAGGTGGGTGCTGAGGCCGAGGGACCTATTACAGTTTGAGACCCCTCCCTCTTACTGTAAGGGGGGAGGAAGTCTCCCAAGTAATATAGAAATGATTGCATAGCTTGGGAACCAAATGGTATCAAATTTGGCATGGGAGGGTATTTGGGAACGAAAAATATTTCTATGAATATTCGGTACCTAGGAGGGTAGGAAGAGGGTAGGGGGGGGGGGCTTGTTTATAAATTTTTACATAACTCGAGAACTAATGAACCTAATGGAAACAAATTTGGCATAGGAGAGTATTGGAAAACGAGAAATGATTCTAGGATAATGTCAGACCCCTCTCTTCTTCCAGTGAGGATATAGAAAAGGAGGAGGGGGGCTTCCATACTTTTTTATTGCATAACTTGAGAAAAATCCGAGCAACTGGAACCAAATTTGGTTTAAAATGGTATTTGAGTTCGACAAATAGTTCTATGAATATTTGGTGCTCTTCGCTTCTTGCAGTGGGGAGATAGAAAGGTGAGAGGGGGTTCCTTAAGAATTTTCAGTATAACTGGAAAACTAATCAAGCAAATGATACCAAATTTGGCATGGAAAGGAATTTGTTCACGAGAAATGTTACTATGATATTTTGAGAATCCTTTATTCTTCAAGGAGCAAAATTTTGAGAGGCGAAGATGCTCCCATACAATTTTTTACATTACTCGAGAATTTATCAAGCGAGTGGAACCAAATTAAGCTAGGGAGGGTTTTGAGTACAAGGAATGTCTCTAAGAATATTTAGTACTATTGCCTCCTTCCAGTGGAGATATAGGTAGGCGAGAGGGAGGCTCCTTTACAAATTTTTCGCAAAACTTTGGAGTTTATCGAAGAAATGGAACCAAATTTGGCATGGGAAGGAATTTAAATACGAGAAAAGGTTATATGCTTATTTGAGACTCGTTTCTCCTTCAATTGGGGATAAAGTTAGGGAAGTGGGAACTTAGAATTTATCTAACAAATTTAACCAATTATTACATGGGAAATCATTTGGTTACGAAAAATAGTTCTATGATTATTTGAAACACCACTTTTCTTCTAAGGAATACACAGAAAGTAGGGAGGGGGCTACTATAGAATTGTGTTGGTGTAACTGGAGATGTTATTAAGCAAATAGAACCAAATTTGGTTGGAATCTGCCCCCCCTGCCATCTGCCTTGCAGTGTGGGGAAGCACGGAGGAGATTGTATTGCTTATCAACCAATGGAACCAAATTTGATATAATAGGGTTTTTGATTAGAAAAATGAGATCCTTCCAGTAGTTGCAGATCAGAATGAGAAACAGGGGCTTCCATACAGATTTTTTGGCATAAATCGAGTACTTATTAAGCAATTGAAACCATATAAGAAGATAGAGGTTGTTTTCGTACGTAAAATTTGAGACCCTTACTTTAATCTCTAAACAAATCAGAAAAATGGAACAAAATGTGACGTTATTTAGATACTAAAAATGTGTCTAAAGTAGTTCATTAGCCCTTCCCCCCTAAGAAGGGGAAATGGGTGGAATCCATACCAGTTAAACATTCGTTTTGGCAAAATTAAAGAATCAATCTGAATCTTATAGAAACATCGCAAAATTGCAAATGCAACTCCAGTTGAAGCTCTCATTTCAAAGCGGTTGCTTCAGAATTATGTTGAAATTTAACTTAAAACGATGCCAAAAAACCAATTTATACAATTTTATAAATTTTCATTTATTATTGGAAGGGGTAACAAAGAACACCGGGAAAGCTAGTTAAAATATATTATCGTTGAGTCAAAAGCCGCAGCTCTTTCGTACGCGTTTTAAGGCTTCGTTTTGCGTAAAATAGAAATTGTATAAATGCGGTAGAAATGTTCAACTAATTTGAACGAATTGAAACGAGACAGATTTGAAACTGCACTGCTAATTCTAAGCATTTGAATGTTTGGTAAAAGGGTAGAAATTTCTAAATAATTACAAACAACAAACATTTTAGCTGTATGGTCTTCAAAGGAACCATTTCCGAAGCAAGCAACGTAGAGCAAATATTATGAGAAAGTTATTAATTTTTTAGAGTTTGTAAAAGTAACTTTTCCACCATACAGCAACTAGAAATACGCCCGCGGGGATGTTAATCCTCATTTAAACCTTGTTGCTATCATCGGACCGAGGCAACAGCAGAAAAAAAATGTTAAACCGCCACGATGAACGTTGGAAAAAGCTCAATAAAATGAGGCAGGAAAGGTAGCAACAAAAAAAAAACGGAACCAACTTCTACCCAGGTTGGTACTTAATTTATGTTTCTCACTTCGCCGGGTTTGACTTTCCCTTTCCGTTTTGCTCAGGTAACTCAGCTAGAGGTTCCTGGCAACCAACAAATAACTAACTTATTACTGCAACCAACAAAACCGCTCAACTTACCCTTCTCATGTCAACCGGAAATACAAAATCCGACGGCGAGAGCACGATCTTGTTTGGTCCTTTCGAGAGACGAGTTTTTATCAGATAGTTGCTGGCGATTGTTGCATGGAATGGAAGAAAGAGAGAGAAAAAAATGGAGAAGAAAGAAAATTCACACGTTAAAATGAAACTGTCAAAGGTTCGATTATGGTTGTTGGGTGTTGTTTCAATGTTTTTGGATTGTCATTTGTCGCTTTATATAATTTTTGCTCCCCGTTCTATCCTTTTTGGCATCATAAGCTTCCGTTCGAACCAAGGCGAGGTGTATCGTGTCGTGAGCTGAATGGAAAAATGCTCCATCCTCCTAGGGACTAAATAGAGAAAAGGAAAGGAGCAGAAATTGACCCCGAATGCAGACCTCTTTATAGCTCGCTCGCTCGCCTCTTTATGCTGAGGTGGTGGGCGGGTTCTTTTTGTTGAAAAAGCTGAAACTGACGACTTTGGTACCAATTAGCAGCTAATTAAGTGAACCCTCTTGGGTGTTTATTCATCTAGAAAAAAGGATAGGAGCCCCAAGCCAGTCGTATTAAGGGGGTAGATTGAACCGAGTTTTATTTTCCTTTTGCTCCTTTCTCCATTGTTGCAAACGCTTAAACTTTTGATCTGGTAGTTTTTTCTTCGGCTTCCACTCAATTGAAATTGACTTGAATTGATTTTTAATTAAGAAATCATAAAGCGGTTTCGGCTCTCTAATGAAATGGTACGGCAGCGAGTCGAAGGATGAAAGTAACAGCTTTGAAGTGTTCTTGGAATTAAGCTCTCGGGGAGCTATTAATTTTGCTTGAGAGCTAAGTTCATTCACAGTTCGAATGTGTATGATTAATTTGTGAATGGATTTTTTTTTTAAATTTTGAACATTGGACAGGAGTATGAGAAAAATAGTAGGGGAGATAAGGGCATAATGGCCACCTTGAGAGAACAGCTATAATATGTGAATTACATCATTGTTTCGTGTTCAGACACTCAAATAGTCTATTGCCTAATTGAATGAAACTTGAAAAAGTAGATAAAAACGTTTATAAATGCATTTTCAAAATTTTTGCCGAAAGCTGAAAACCAGTCACTGTAGGGGCATAATGAGAACCCCCCACGGGCAGTATAAGCACCATTAATCAGGGCACGATGAGCGTTTTCTGCCGGGGAATCAAGCAGCGAATTCGACTCGATGAAGTCAACTGAATAATAGAGTAACAGCTTGACTTGGTTCATCTGACGCTTTGGCCTATTAGTAAGGTATCGGAGAGGTAATCAGTAGACTCGATTTCGATTCCTGGTGAAGGTGATTTTTTTTTCATTTATCCTAAAACAGTTTGGCAAACTCAAAGAAACAAAATTTGTAGAATTTTCTCTAGCGGATTCTATGATACAAAATGCCTAATTTGGGGTTATCTGGCAAATATTTCTTTGCGGACCTTAATGTTACACCAAGTGGAAGATATGTACCGCGGAAAAAAGAAACCGTGTAAAAAACCTTGTTTATTCCGAAAAACCGCACAAAAAGACCATTCCAGGACCGTGAAAAGGAGTCCAGGAGTGTATACGAATACAAAGGGCAAGGACCTAGTGAGGTATCCTGACGCCATCTTGAAAGCCAATATGGAGGCTTCCGCTTTTTATCAAAATGCTTTGAATCACCGGAATTGACACTGAACTCCTACAATATGCATTTTGGAAAAAAAGCTCAACGAGTAGAAGTCTTTTTTTTATCTAACGTTATTTTCAAATCTAAAATAACGGAACCCGTTCCACTTTTTAAAGCTGAAAATTACTGAAAATTGCTTGAAGCCTCCATAATAAAAAAAAATGGATGGAAATGTTTTACGAGTAGACGTCGAATATTGTTAAAATTTATGAATAGATAAAATAAGAGAAAACATTATAAAGTAAGTTTGCCAGAATTTTTTCAGCACTTACTTATCCGAGCCGGACAAATCTAGGCAATTTTATATAGTAATCCGAGCATTTGATATCAATATTGACGACCATAAATTACGACAAAAAAAAAGTGAATAAATCCTTGAATGAAATCCGGACTTTTCCGGGCCATGCCTGTTCTCACGTTTTGTATTAAATATCCGGACAAACCCAGATAGAACCAGGCAATCTGGCAACCTTTTTATAAAGCAGGATAAAACATGTTAAATATAGAGACATAGAAATAATACAACATGACATAACCACATAAAACCAGACAAATAAATATTGTTTAAGATGACCTAAAGTGAAACTCGATTGAATAGATGAAGCAAGACAAAACAAGTTGAATTAATATTATTAAACAAGTTAAGTTAAATAAAGAAAAATATGAAAAAAAAACAATGTTAAACTAGATAGCGAAAGATAAAATAATTTAAATTGTAATACAAAAGCTAAAACAAGATAAAACAAAATAATACAAGATCAAATACAAGAAAACATGATAAAACAATGTAAAACTAGACTAATAAAGGTTAATTGATAATACATCTCATCTTCATCTTCATCTACATTTTAGCTTGTTTTTTACCTTTTTTTATAAGTCTTATATTTCCTAAATAAATTTATCTTTTTCGAGCTTGTTTTATTTTGTATAATTCTGTTTTAACATACTTTTTGAATCTTGATTTACATTTTATTTTATCTAGTTTTTTCTTGTTCATGATCATCATGTCAATCATGTATTATCTTGTTAAGTCTTGTTTGACATTTTTCTATTTTGTTTTACCTTGTTTTATCTTGGTTCATTCTGTTTTACCATTTATTTTAAATTACATTTGATTTCTTTAAGTTGAGTCTAAACACCTTTATTGTATGGACTGTTTTGCAATTGTTAATCATGTTCAGCATCAGAACAGATGAAAAGTTTTACTTTAAACCTTTTTGGCGGTATTCTGGAAATTATATTCCTACATCAGATGATGAAAGCTTACATTCTACGATTAAGTCTTCAAGAATTAAGAGAAAATTTGATAAACAGGAATTCGGTTTGAGATTTTAAAGGCTTAACATAACTATCAATCAAAGTTTAGGATTTAAGGAACAATCTTCTATACACAGCAAAAAATTTCTAAAAGTACACGGAATCTAAAAAACGAGTGATCTATTTTTTCTTGAGTGTAATTACGAAAAGATGTAATTTTCAACTCCTTTTGATGTATATTAGTCTATTTTCAAAAATTAAATAGAAATAAACTGTTTATATTCAATTTTAGATTGCGTCATGCAAAAACCAACCGGTCAATGAAATTTATATCACAAACAGTGTAAAATTATATCTGTTTGATTTAAAATTGAATGGAAATATTTGAATTGTGCCATTTTATATTTCAAGTTAGTTTGCGCGTCGGGCACAAAGTAAACAAGTCAGAAAATGATTCGGAAACGAGTCTTTCGAAAGCGTAGCTATAGCAGCACTTTTATAGAGCCTTTAAAAGCAGTCAGTGTACTGGAAATTAAGAATGTGGTTGAAACTGATTAATTTTCTTTCCATTGCAGCAAGGTCAGATTTTTTGCAGTGGCTGAAATCGGGACAGTGATTATCCGGAGAAACTTTTGGTGATGCTGACCGAAAAACCATGATGTTCCGGAACCATTCGAGGATACTGATGACGCTGATCTGTAAAAACATCTCCGTGCTGGGAATCATAGGATGCAACAACAATTCCAGCCTGACGCTTTCCGTGATGGTTTTATTATATTCAGTTTTGGAAATAAATACTAATTAAAAATGAAAGATGCGGCGTATTCATTCAAAGACAAAACCAAATCCTGAATATTTAGCAAAAATATCAATATTCACGATAATAAATTTCAAAATTTACATCCCTGTGTATTTTTACACGACGGCTTTCGTGATCCGATCTCGTGCATTGATTTCGATCTAAATTTACACGCCTTAAAAATTACATCCTTGAAAAAAAATACACCGTGATAGAATTTTACATCAAAATCGATGTTCCGTTTTCGTGCATCGTTTTCGATCTAAATTTTCACGAATTTTTCTTGCTGTGTATGGTGACGTATTCTTCCAATAGTTTAAAAAAACCTTTATCCCTCAACCGTCCCTGAAACTTTTACCTGTTGCTGTTCCTGGAGTGTCAATTCAATCGTTGTTTATTATGTTAAGTATTGCAGCACTGATGTTATTACATACCTAGAATCGGAATGAAACTTCTTTCCTGATGAATATAAATTCATTGCAAAAATCTTGCGTGAATATACCCAAAATCCAGTGCAATGATTTAAGTGCAAAAAATCTGAGAATTGCAAATTGACAAAATTGCAATTTGCAATTGGAAAAACAACTACCTTTGAAAAATTTGTCCAAAATTCTGTGTTTCGTATTTTGAAAATCTAAAGATACGAAAGTTTGGCGAATGACATCAACTTTCCAATCGTCTTTTCAAAATTCATTATTTGCGAATTAAACAATTTTGACGGCTCACTGATTGAGAAGAACGGGTTTTACACCACTAAAAAGTGGTTACATTTTTTTGTGGTCATGATCTTAAAAATTGTCACACATATGCTTATGTGAAACGTATAGCTTCTAACTTCGGCGTTTTTGGACACTAAGTGAAATTTTTTTTGTGCTTTCCGTTGCTAATCTACATTTTTTTACCGAAACATGTTTTATTTGGATTTTTTCTGCTTAGACTTTATAGGTTATGTATAAGCTTATCGGTCTTTTCAAGTCAATAATAACTTTTTTTTATATTTTCTGCATCACTTACTTACTCACTTAATGATCCCGCGCCGATCCTCCAGTGCATAGGGCCGTGGTAAAAGACCTCCACTGTTGACGATCCGGAGCCAGCGTCTTCACCTGGTCCCAGTCAAGATTCTCGTCGACAGTTCGGACTTCAGCGGCTAGGCTTCGCCGCCACGAGTTTCTGGGTCTGCCTCTTCTTCGATGTCCTTCTGGGTTCCAGTCTAGCGCCTCTCTGCAAATCTCGTTTTCATCTTTTCGCAGCGTGTGCCCAATCTATCTCCACTTACGTTCCTGAATCTCGATTTCTAGCGCCCTTTGATGACACCGGCGATGTAGTTCCTCATTCGAGATCCAGTTGCCAGACCACCAAGCGCGAATGATATTTACAAATACTTGCAGTTACAAATACAGCGGTTTACAAATACTTGCAGTTTTCGCGTCGTCACCACATATGTGCACCAAGTTTTGCACCCGTACAGCAATACGGATTTGACGTTTGAGTTGAAGATTCGAATTTTTGATTCGGGTTTCGATGTCTTTCCTGGTACCACCATCAGGCGTAATCTGGCTACCAAGATACTGGAAGCACTTCACTTTCTCAACATGTTGCCCAGCTACCATGAAACTGGAGGGATTTCCTGTGTTGATCTCCATCGACTTGGTCTTTCCGACATTGACTTTGAGACCTGCTGCCTTGGAGCTTTCGGTGAGGTCGTCGAGTTTGCTCTGCATATCCGGTTGCGTTTGGGCGAGCAAAACAATATCGTCAGCCAGGTCAAGGTCGTTCAGATGCTCTATTGTTGAAGGATTCCACGGCAATCCTCGGTTCGGTGCACAGTCGATCGATTCAGTCAGAATCTCATCCATTACGATTAGAAAAAGTAGCGGTGATAAAATACATCCTTGTCTCACTCCAGCAGTTACCGGGATTGGTTCGGACAAGACACCGTCGTGCAAGACCTTGCACTAACATGCCTCGTATTGTGCTTCGGTGAGATGGACTAGTTTCTCTGGGACCCCTCGTCGCCTTAGAGCCGCCCAGATGTTTTCATGGTTAAGTCGGTCGAATGCTTTTTAGAAATCAACGAACCCCAGCAGAAGAGAGTCCTGAAATTCGTTGATTTGTTCCAGTATGATTCGGAGCGTTGTGATGTGGTCCACACATGATCGTCCGGATCGGAATCCAGCTTGTTGCCGTCGGAGTGTAGCGTCGATTTTCTCCTGGATCCTGTTCAGGATCACTTTGCAGAGTACTTTGAGGGTTGTACAGATCAACGTTATGCCTCGCCAGTTACCGCACTCTGTCAGGTCTCCTTTCTTCGGGACCTTTACGAGGATACCCTGCATCCAGTCGGCCGGAAATGTTGCAGTATCCCAGATGTCAGCGAAAAGACGATGCAACATTTGTGCTGACAGGGCAGGGTCGGCTTTCAGCATTTCAGCAGGGATGCAATCGATCCCAGGTGCTTTTTTGGATTTCATGTTTTTGATTGCCGCTTCTATTTCAGCCAGCGAGGGCGCTTCCGAGTTGACGCTATTTATGCGACTTACTGTTGGCGCTTCAAGCTGCGGGTTCTGTTGGCCATCGCTATTTGTGACTCGGAAGAGTTGTTCGAAGTGCTCAGTCCATCGTTTGAGCTGATCTGTTCGATCGGTCAATAACTGACCTGCTCGGTCTTTCAGCGGCATTCTTGCATTAGTCCTTGCACCACTGAGACGGCGAGAAATGTCATAAAGTACTCGGATATCTTCATTGGCGGCGGCTCTTTCTCCCTCTTCGGCTAGGGAGTTTGTCCAGGCTCTCTTGTCTCGTCTACAAGCTCGTTTAACTGCCTTTTCCAGCTCTGCACATCGTAAGCGGGCGACTGCTTTGGCTGACCCGGTACATGCCTGGTCAATTCCGACTTTCGCCTTTCTCTGATCATCGACCATCCTCCAAGTTTCATCCGACATCCATCCACTTCTTCTTCCACAAACTTTACCGAGAGTACCATGGCTCGTCGTGATAAAGGCATTCTTGATTCCACACCACTGTTCTTCGACTGTTCCGTCTGTCGGCAATTCCGAGGCTCGGGATTCTAGCTGTTCAACGTATGCCCTTTTCACCTCTGGATTCTCCAACCGGCGGACGTCGTATCGACACCCGACTTTCTCCTCGCGCCGTTGGACACGCGCAACTCTCAGTCGTATCTCGCCAAGAACGAGGTGATGGTCAGATGCAATGTCTGCGCTTCGTTTGTTGCGGACATCAAGAAGGCTCCTTCTCCATTTTCGGCTGATGCAGATGTGGTCAATTTGATTTTCTGTTCGGCCATCTCGGGATACCCAAGTGACCTTATGTGCTGGTCGATGGGGGAAGAGCGATCCACCGATCACCATGTTGTTGTTGCCACAAAATTCTACAAACAGCTCTCCGTTTTCGCTCATCTGTCCTAGACCATGGCGCCCCATGATGCGCTCAAGGTCTTGATTGTCGGAGCCAATCTTTGCGTTGAAGTCGCCCAAATAGATTTGAATGTCACCCTTCGGAATTCTCTCTACCACGCTGTTCAAATTTGTGAGTGTAAAACTACTCTTTCTCCTGCAAATCGGCAACGTCAGTTGGCGCATAACACTGGACCATTGTAAGGTTTCTAACCCGTGTTCTGAATCTGGCTACGATTATTCTTTCGTTTATCGGTTCCCATCTAATGAGGGCCGCGTAGGCCTGCGAAAAATTTTTTGGAAGCAACTTAAAAATAGTTTCTTTTCTCATTGGTTGAACGTGCTCCAAGAACGCTTAAATGAATTAGAAAGTTACTGTAATGCTAAGAGCTTAAGAGTTATTCATTATTGTCTTATATAAACTATGAAAAATGCTGCTTATTTTGAGAAAAGACATATTTAAAAGATTTTCTGCGTTGAAACAATGAATTCAACTTGAGACTAAAGTATGATATTTTCCAGTGTAAGTCAGTGAACTTTGAAAAAGTTTTCTCAAAAAAGGGAGACAGCGAGACATTCAACAAAAAAAAAGGGACATGTCCTGCTTTTGCGGGACAGATTTCAACCGAAATTTAACGGTGTTATATGACGCTCATGAATTGAAACTTATTTTTAATTGTAAATTGTAAATTTCAAATTTTCAATTCAATCAACCTTTTGTATTGGAACTAAAAACTTGACATACAAAAACCCTACCTCGTCTCTATAGATATATATATTTTTTTTAAAATTTACGACACTTCTCCTTTCTTGTGGCATTTGTGTCGGATATTTCTATAATGGGTTTTTATTAAGAAGTGCCAGAACTTCAAAACGAATTCATCGAATACTAAATTTTTGCATCAACGAATTGGATGTCATGTTACAGGCGTTCACCTCTCTCAATGGTCAACATAATAAGCAAAAAAAATTAAAAATCTAATATCCTCTTCTTTATAACTAAAAAAAAAAATTAAAAAATACGTTTATGACATTACAAATGTTATGCTGATATGAAATGTTCTTCAAAAAACCAATTTCAGTCTCATTTTAACTTCGTTTTTCTTGTGTTTCTACACAAGGCTACAAGATTTACATTGTTATGAAGTGCAATGAATTTTACCCTTCTCTTCATTAAGTAACAAATTTGCAACAATTAATGTATGAAAAAAAAAATCGAATTTAATTTATTTTTTTCTTGATATAACATCATTTCCAACTATTTGAAATAATTTTAGAGAAAAAATAAAATAAAAATAAAAGGTAATTTTGACTAAATTGTGAGCTTTTGTGGAAATAGATTAAAATTAACAAGAAAAAAAAGCTAAGGGGTTTTTATATTTGTTAAATTTTCCTCGTTTAACGAATTTTTAAAGAAACTTCGAACCAATTTGAATTTTGGATATTTTTAAAGCAAAAATCTAAACATTGTGCAGTTTTCAAAAAAATTGTTAAATGAAATCAAGTTTTTTTAACTTTCTGCATTAATGTCAAACATTATTGAAATAATTTCTTTCCATTTTTTTTAAACTGTTGAATTTATTTTTTTTAGATCATGCATCATCATGCGTCATCATAATATTATTCTTAAAATGAATAAAGTATAACAAACAGAATCAGAATCACAGTGCCCTAAATTTACGCAAAATTAGCTCATTAATTTTTAAATGCATAAAAAAAAATTACAATTTAATTCATGCATTTTAGTATAATGAGGCAAAAAGTTTGAATTTATTTTACACTGAATATCACTGCTGGCTCGGATATATTTGTGCTCTCTGAAATCCTTATCCCAAGCATTATTCTTAGTATAAAGTAATTCAATTAAACGAACTGTGCCACCTTCTTATTATATTTTCCCGACATTCAACTCGAAACTATCGAGTTTCTGTCTTGTCCCGAACAATTCAGCCGATGCGAAAAACAGCGAGACACCGCTGAACCATGTCAAGGATGGATGTTATTGTGAAGATTCTATCGACGACCAGTATCGACACATTTATCTCCCGCGCCATTGACAGTACAAATATGGGGCAAAGATAATTGGAAATTTTTCCTTCTCCCGGTCGGTTGTTGTTGAATGCTGCAGCACACAGTCCTAACAAGAGGAACTCCTTTCTTCGAGAATGAGCTCTGGAAATGTAGCAAATATTGGGTTTCGCCAGGTTCCGGAAGTGTTTGGAAGGCGAGAAATAAAAACTGAAAGCGGCCAACCCACTCAACTACCACCACAAATGAGGAAGTCATCGATGCTGTCCTGGGAGTGGAGAAGGATTTTGTTGGCCCAGTTGGGTTCCATATTTGTTGAATGGAAGAAGAGGAAAAGCGATGAATTATGAGCAGCTACATACTTGATGGTGGCAGCAATGTTGCCACGTACAAGTTTGTATGAGCTATGCTTTTCGAGGAATAATTGGCAAACAATGCTGGCCACGTTGCTATCAATTGACTCCTGACACCATTAAATCTACGATATCAAGGACCATCTCGGATGCTGAGTTTCTGGAAATGTCTTATTGGCAAAAAGAAATCTAAAACTTGAACTACAAAACTTTCGGTATCGTTTTTTTTTCCTAAATATATTTAAAAAAAAACAAAAATCTTAAGATTTTAATATGAAATTCATTTTATCAAAGCATCCGTTCAATTGAATAATTCAGAAAGTCTTGCTGTAGCTACACATTTAAATCCGAATTTAATATTTTAGATTGCTGTCGTTTGTCGGAACACAGAATAAAACCGAAATCCAAAACAAAATCAACCGACGACGTTCAGAGACGCGTCGAACAACAACAGGTCTCTAGGGCTCAGCCCCGGAGCTTCATTCGATTTTCACACCGTTTGTCTTTCGCTCCGGGTTGAAAATAAAGCGCAACATGAATTTACTCGGAATAATGTTGTTAGGTAGTAGGGTGGTATTTTAGAGTTTTAAAAGTGAAAAATACGGCGAATTTAAGTTGACCACTTTTTGGTCCGAATAATTATCCGAATCGAATCCGATGAAATTATAAATATAGTGTCTAGTAAAAGCGTGTATTTGTTAAAAAAAATCTACTGACAGCAAACTTAAACACTTTTTATATTAATTTATAACTGATAATGAAAAAAAACCGTGTCAAGCCTATTATATATTCTCAAATTTTTTCCATATTTTTAGCATAATTCAGTACTGTAAGAGAACTCAAACCATTTCAACGCATTGATTAGCATTTTTGAATCCTAAAAAAATTAAAAAAACAAAAATCCTTGGAATTCCCAAAGCCAATAAAAAGTGCTAAATTACTTGAAAAATACACGATCTAAATTCGAAAATGAATCAGATTGAGCAAGGAAAAAGATAGTTCTACCTTAGTATAAAAAGTGAAAATCGACAAGGAATCTATAAAACTAAAAAAAAAAAATGAATAATGAAACGCTACGGAAAGAATCTGAATGTATTGCTTTGCAAAACTCATCATTTAGAACTCCCGTTTCGAAAACTGTTGACAGTAGTAAAATAGTCAGCAAAGAAATATAACATATTGTGAAACAAATGGATAGTTATCAGAAAATATACGATATTTGATGAATAACCTGAAATCTAGTTAACTTACTTCTATCGACAGTGAAAAATCTTTCTCAATTATATCAAATTCTTGCAGCTAGAATTAGCAGCAGTTTGTCGGTTGAAATACTTTGTTATTTGGTCTTTGGTTGGCTTATTGAAATATTGAGGCATTAAAAGGTTTGAAATGCTTTGTAATACTAATATTTACCTAAAATTTAAAAATACAATATCGATAAGGATTCTTCATTTTCAATTTTTCCAGGGATACCGGGAATCCCCAAGAAAAGGATCGTCAGATTTCCTGATTCCCGGGAACGCTAAAATGGCACTCTAAAAATACAGCTGGATTTAGCTTTTTTTCTATTTCAATTTGTTTAATTAATAGGAGAAAGAAAAAAAAAATTGTTTGAGTTTCAGTACTGCGAGCTATAGGAATTCTAAAATTACAGTTAAGAGTTTCGAATTTGACTTTCCAGTTTTCAGTCCGTTCTCAATTTTGACCTGAGATCTCCAAAAATTTTCAGATCTAGGTGGGATGTTATGAGTTATGCGGTTTGAGTTTTAAGCTTTAAGTTCTGAGTTATGAATTTTGATTCCCAAACTCTGAGCTCTGAGTTCAGCTTTGTTTTGATCTCTGAGCTCAGTGTTGTTAATTTGGTGTTCTATGTTCTAATTTTTTATTTCAAGTTCTGATTATGTTTACAGGGTTTCGAATTTTTAGTTCTGAATTCAGAGTTCAAAGATCCAAGCTCTGGGTACAAAAATCTGAGTTCTAAGATATTTGTCCTGAATATTAAGCATTGAAGTCGCAGGTCGCAGGTTTTGAGCTCTGAGTTCTGAATTCAGCCTTCGGAGTTCAAAGTTTCAACACCCGAGTTTTAAGTTCTGAGTTCAAAGTCCAGAATTCAGAGATCACAAATCCGAAAATTTTGTTTTAAGTTCTCATTTCTGAGTTCTGGGCTTGAGTTCTAAATTCCGTGCTCTGTGTTTTGAGTTCTAAGGTGTGAGTTGTAGATGTTGGTTTCAGAGTTCGGCGTTATAAATTCTGCATTCTGAGCTTTGAGTGTAGATATCTATTTTCTGCGGTCTGATTTAAGTTTTACAAGATTCGAGCTCTGATTGCTAAGCTTAACATTATTATTTTTGAGTTCGAAGTTTTGAGTTCTAAATTTCGAGTTTTGAACTCTCATATTTGTTGTGAGCCTACTTGATTGAATAATTCTACTGAATCAAAGCAATCGAAAGATTCTCTTTAATACAATCATGGTATAGTTTTCTATAATGCTATTTCATATGTCCATTATTTTTATTGAAAATTGAAGTCAAATAAAAAAATAGAACCTAGTATACACATTTTTTGGAGAATATCATTAAAAAACAATCAAGCTCATCACAAATGTATGATTTCAAAAATTCGAAAAGAATAAAACTCTGTGGATCTGTGACGCAAATTCAGTGACTAAAACATACAAATGTAGTAAAATTTTATGAAATTACAGATTTTTCAGTGATTTCTTAGCAATTTGTTACATACAGAGGGCATGAGGAACTCCAATATCTCTGTAGTGGTAAAAAAAATTACAGAGAAACCCGGAAGATGACGTAGGAAACCGTGTAAAAATTGCCGAAATAGGTAAGCATGCTATGTAAAATTTGAACTTGTATGGGTGAGCTCTCTTAATATTCATCAAGTTATGTAGACAGGTTGATTTCGGAAACTTTATTCTGGCTCATAGATCTACAAATTCTGAGTTCAAGAAAATCAGTACTGAGTTATGAGATCTGAATGCTCAGTGCTGAGCTCCTTTTTTCTTAGTTCATGGTTTTGTATTCAGAGTTCTGATTTCTGAATTCTTAATTTTAGGTGTAACCACTGAGTTCATAGTTCTAAATGCAGAATTCTGAATAGGAGAAAAAAACGATTTCACCTGATAAACACTTTCAGAGGCTCTTAATTAATAAAACATGCCTTAAAAGTTAACCGGCGCGTATGGGCACATATGCGCATTTTGTCCTAAAAAAATTGGAAAACATACTTCAGAGCCTTTAAAAAAATTTGTATTTCTTGTGAAGAAGTTTCTTCTTTTTAAAACTTTGATCGATTTTTCCGGATTGCATTCTTTCTTTACGAGTTATGAAAGATTCTTCTTAAACTTATCCCCAGTCCCCCTTCTAAGTAGTGATTTTGAAATCTTAAGCTTTAATTTATTAATTCTGAGTTTCGAGCTCGTAATGCAAAGCTTTGAGTTCTATGTTTTTAGTTTTGGGTTTTGAAATCTTAGTTATAGGTTCTTAGATCTAAATTCTATGACCTTTATCCAAGTTCTCAGCTCTCAGCCTTGAGCTCTTAGTTCTGAGTTGTGAGCTCTGAACTTCAGAAGTAAGTTCTTAGTGCAAAATATTATGAATTTTGGTAGTCTTTAAAAAAAATTTTTTGTCTGTTTTTTTTTTGTTATTATTTCTTAAATGGCTGCCAGCCTTAATAATGATGTTTTACACAAAAATTTAAAGCCACACTTCCGCTTTGAAACAGAACTAAGATTATGAAGTATTTTAGTGTCCTCAAGGTAAAACATAACCTAAAAATCCTGTTGCTATTACTATAAATAAAATAATAACTCCTGTTGTTCAAGTAGGAATAAATAAATAAGATCTATAATAAACTCCTCGTCCTACATGAGAAAATAAACATGCAAAAAAATGATGCTCCATTTGCATGACAAATTCGTAAAAATCATCCATTATTTACATCTCGATAAATATGATTTACTCTATTGAATGCAGTTTCAATATCTGCAGTATAATGTATAGCTAAAAATAATCCTGTTAAAATTTGAATAATTAAGCATAATCCTAGTAATGATCCAAAATTTCATCAAGCAGAAATATTTGATGGAGCAGGTAAATCGACTAATGCAGGGGTAAGCAACCCGCGGCCCGCGGGCCGCATGCGGTCCTCGAGTCATGTTGGTGCGGCCCGCGAAGCTTATCTCACATTAAATTTATTTCACGATTTTTTCTCTACGATAGATTGTAAATAATCATAAAAAAGCAGTCCCTACTAAACCAAAAAAAAAGATAGATCAATAACTTAATATGCACGTCACTTGTTTGTATTTGCATTTGTCCCATAAGTATCCAGCTTGTTAACTTTTTTGTAGGATTTAAGCTTTTTGAGTTGGGTTTAGTTGAGTTCTTTTTGTTTATTGGAAAAACGGAATATAGAAGTTAGTTAAGTCTTTATTTTTCGTTTCAAGCAAAGTTAAAGTCGTATGATGAAATGAAGTTCTTGATAAGTGACAGAAATAAACAAAGTTGTATAATCAAAACTGGGCAAACGATAACAGATTTCTTATCGACAGAACTCAGCGAAACTCTGATTTTTCGACGAAAAACAATATTTGTAATTCTGTGATTCAAACCAAAAAGTTTGTAACGATTACACAGCGGAACATTATTTTTGTTGCCTATTATTCAACTGATTTTGTAAGAGTTTGGCGTCCTTAATTCAAAACATTTCACAGATTTTGTCTATCACTTCTAGTTTCGGTGATCAGTTTTGGTACAACCAATCTTTCACGTCTCGGTGGCCGTGTAGTTAGCTTGGTGACACTTTAATTTGGACCACCTGAGGCATGGGTTCGATTTCCATATCGGTACTGGTTGTTGAATGTAAATATAATTGTCCATGTTATTTCAGTCTTTGAGTCTTATTCGGCTAAGACGGTGTACGTCTTTTCATAACTTACCAATAAATCTACATAAAAACGAAAAGCTGGGTTTCAATCTATTTACAACCCTTCATTCAATCATGGACTTAAATATTGCCAAGAAATTCATGTACATGTATCAGAGATACAACACTTTCGATAAATTGATTTCTACAATTTATAGAAAATATAGAAAATAAGATTACAACTTCTTCTGACATCATTAAAGAAAGGTATTAAATATTGGATATTGAATATTTTAATTCATCCAACAACTTTGTTGAACACTGCGAAATGATATAGCTAACGGTTTTAAAAATATAAATGATTCAATTCAGTTTAATTTTTCTTTAAATTTTCGTCAAAGTTCCCGTTTTGAGCTGATTTGGAAAAAAAGAAAACTTCCATAACTTTTTTTCACAGAATTCAAAATTACTAGCGGTGTTTGGGAAACTTGATTATTGAGTCATGAAGTTTTTGTATTTTACAGTTTTGTCAAAAAAGTAATCAAATTGAAAAACTAATTGTTTATCCTATTTTTAAAAGATATTTCGAAAACTAGAGCTGATAAAAAAATTGAATGATTCAGCGCTCCTGAATAAGTCATAACCAATTCTAAGATTCCTGGTATCTCGGAAAATGTGAACTTTTGTTTCGCGTGTCATGTGTGATGCTATTTTCAAAAATTTCATAGGAAAATCATGCCCAACGTTAATAAAATTGAGTCATTGAACTTTGAAATTAGCAATCTACATTACCAAAGCCAGAAGATTTTCATGATGCAGCTCTAGAAAGCCTATCTCAGAGGTATCTAAATTTATTTTATAGAATTTTTAAAATCTGTAAAAAAATTCTAGATTCAAAAATGAAAACTGTAAGTAACATTGACAAATCTGCTGGAAAAATCAGTGAAAATCATTTTTTTTTTCTTAATTTTGAAACCTTTTTCAACATCTCATATGGAACTTCTTATTAAAAAAAAACTCCATTTATAGAAAAAAATAAGGCTTCACGACAAAACATTGATAAATTGTGAATTTTTTTTTCAAAAATTCGCAGAAAAAAAATCGCTATGATGGAAAACACCATCGCATTGGTTCGAAAGAAAAAAGTTTTTTTTCTCAGAAAATGGTTCAAATCTTTTTACGAACCATAGAAAGACTTTCACATTTTTTAGTTTTTTATAAATAAAAAAGAAACAAAAGATGTTTCCTCTTTGTAAAAAAAGGAATATTCACTAAACATTTCAGATAAATAAAAATATTTCCATTATTGTAAAATGATTGATTGATTGAACCTATTCAATTTCGGCTGGTTTAATCACCTTTAATTTAAACAATGTATATACAAGTACATGGATATGTTTAACAGTTTTTTGTTGTCATAAATTTTTCGTTAAAAAAAATACATAAAGTTCTGTCAACTATTATTATCTTAATTTTATTTTAATGCGGCCTGCCGAAAGAATTTCAAAATAGAAGTGGCCGAATGCTTCAAAAGGTTGCTCACCCCTGGACTAATGCATTATCACAACTGTTACAACTGTGAAAATAAGTGATTGATGGAATATTGGAAAGTTGTTCAAAATAAAACATGAAAGCGTTAAGCTTTAAAATGTTCTAGTGGTTTGAATAAAACTGCGCGATGTTTTGAAAAAAAATTATTAGAATGCTTTAAAAACCTTTTGTAACTTAACCTTCTAAAGTCTGCTTCATTTAATATTGGAACACAAACAATTGCGTGTAGTTCAGTCATTTATTAACGAATTCATAATTTGTTTTTCATACAAATGTAGCATTTTCTTTACTCTTTCATAAAAAAAAATTAAAAAAATTATTCATTGCTGTTTCGAAGAAATTCTCGTACTTTTCCCGTAATACGGCACATTAGGCGGCGCACACCCTTTTCGTCCACCGTTTTGGCGATTTGATTCCACCAGTTCTTCATTTGAGTCATGCTCCTAACAAATTTTCCCTTTGCCTTAAGCTTCCGCTTCGTGATTGCCCAGTATTACTCTATCGGCCGGAACTGGGGGCAGTTTGGAGGGTTGAGGTCCTTCGGTATTACGCTGACCCCGTTCGTTGCGTACCAATCCATAACCGTTTTGCTGTAATGGCAGCTTGCGAGGTCCGGCCAAAACATTACTGGACTGTCGTGGGCACGAATAAACGGCAGAATCCGTTTCTGTAGGCACTCTTTTTTGTAGACTTCTGATGTCATTGTCTTGTCAGTGAGAAAGACTTTGGTTTTCTGTCCACAACTGCATATCCCCTGCCAAATCATGTACTTGCGGGCGAATTTATCCGCAAACACGAACTTAAATTTTGCAGGTACATCCCCCCGAGCCGTCGCCAAATAAAATTTTTGACCTGGGATTTGCCCAAAATCCGCCTTCACGTAGGTCTCATCGTCCATCAGAATACATCCGTCGAACTTGGTCAGCACTTGGTCGTACAGCTTTCGAGCACGGATTCTGGCCACATTGTTCTGCTTCAGCGTCCGATTTGGCTGTTTGCTGGCTCGGAATGACCTTATTCCTTCCCGGAGACGAATTCGTCGCACCGTACTGTGAGCGGCCTGGAACTTATTGGCCAAATCGCGGTCTGAAAGATTGGGATTCCTCTTGACGGCCTTGATGACTTTCCCACGCAGTTTCCGGTCGACAGTTCCACTCCGACGCTTCGAATGCGGCTTCCGAGTCGTCGTCAATGTTTCCTTGTACTGCTTGATAACACGCCATACGGTATTTCTGGGCATTTTAAGCTGTTTAGCTAGCTTCGATGCCGACAACAATGGATTTTCAAGAAAACTGTGCACAATTTGATCTCTCCGTTCGGCTTCCATGGCGGTTGTTTACAAAATGCTATCGTTTGGTGTTATGACATAAATACATGGTGAAAGGTAATGAATTTCCCGACACGTGGGTGAAAAAAGTTTCCAAATCCGTCCACTAGGAGCGCCACAATGAGCAAAAGAATTTGTTCCAATATTAAATGAAGCAGACTTTACTGTATACGAGCCCATTTATGGTCCTCATTTTTTTGTAAGTTTTGGGCTGAATTCAGTACTGTAAAGCATTAAAAACTATTTAAATGTATCAAAAACACATTTTGCAATTATAAAATCTAAAAGATAGCTAAAAAAAAATTACGAAAACATCTTCCGGGTTGTAGAGGATTCAACTGTTCAATCAAACAATGTGTTTAAAAACAGGTTCACAGAACTCTTACTGTATTAAGCAGATTGTGGGACACTGGAACATTTTTTGACCCAATACTGTGAATTATACAATATCTTGCACTATATAAAGTGAAATACACTTAATTGGTTTTTTGTTCGTCCCTTTTTTTAATAGAAATTCGTGTTGATGAGGATGATGATCCATTGTTTTTAACTTAAGAGCTCAACAATTGTTTTGCAGTTTATTTGTAATTCGTGTGATTGTCTCATAATTTTATAATACTACTGGCATTTTTTTTTTGCAGAGAAACAGCTTTTTTTGGGGCCTTGTTTAAAAAAATCACCATAAAATATTCATAAATATGTTTAAGGGTAATATTTGATGATACATTAATGCGGATACTGTGGTTATTGTTCCATGAAACTACAAATATTACAACAAAATGATATGAATTTAATATGTTCATTGACACGTGCGGCGAGATGAAACGCTAGGTAGAAGAATTTGTAAAGGCATGAAGAATAGGCGGATAGGCAAGCATCAGATGAGCTTCGTAGGATAAAGTTTGGATAGGTGTTGAAACTGTAAGTCTAGGGCATTTTTATTGGAAAGCATGAAAGTGTGGTGGTACGCCTTTGCCGTACAACAGACTACTCTGTATAGGAAGCGTGATCGACTTTTGATCAACACATTCCTAAACACAGCAGGCCAGTTGGACTGTGTACTGTCAATACACAGTCAGGCCTGACTGTGTACTGTCAATACACAGTCAGGCCTGACTGTGTATTGACAGTACACAGTCCAACTGGCCTGCTGTGTTTAGGAATGTGTTGATCAAAAGTCGATCACGCTTCCTATACAGAGTAGTCTGTTGTACGGCAAAGGCGTACCACCACACTTTCATGCTTTCCAATAAAAATGCCCTAGACTTACAGTTTCAACACCTATCCAAACTTTATCCTACGAAGCTCATCTGATGCTTGCCTATCCGCCTATTCTTCATGCCTTTACAAATTCTTCTACCTAGCGTTTCATCTCGCCGCACGTGTCAATGAACATATTAAATTAATAAATTTATCGGCGATTAAAACTTATCATCAACAAAATGATATGCATCCACCCTACCATTTAAAGCTTGTAGCACATTCTTCTTTGCTTCCCGGCCCCAATCCGTGATTCGGAGCCCTTGCTCGGGTCTGAATTTCACTGATTATGAATTATTGAACACGATAAACCTTTTACGACATTAGGGAAAACTGTCGGGTAGCAATGGGATTCGCTGGCTTTTGCTGTACTGGGCTTCCTTGTTCATCTCAAACGACGACGGACGAAGGTGGACATTCATCCGTTCTGGGGGCACCGATCACCCGGCACGTTTGTAGTTTGTTGCTTTGCTTCATGACCAGTTTAGGCTAGAGGATGTTCTTGTCCAATGTTGACTCAATTTAGGAAGATTAGTTCTGTTGGAAAATAAACCGTTTTTCGAACATGAGCTAATCGTATACTAGACACAGTAATTTTGAATCAATTACAATTTTTACGCGTTTCCTCATTGCACTGTTTTAAATGTAATTACCTATTACCACAGAGAACAGACGTAAACACACCAAAGAGAACTGTCAAATCAAAACTGAGAAAAAAAAATAGCAAGGTTTCAGTCAGTTTTCAACAGGTATTATGAGCTTATTGGTATGTTTCAATCAGCACAAAACCTGTGTCTGAGTCTTTCTCGTTTTGAGAAAACGGCTAGTTTTGCCCTCATAAAATTATACTCGAGAATTCGGTTATTTTTGAGTTCATCTACGATTTCGGCGCAATAGATGGCTCTGTTTAAAGACATTTTTGTTTGAACTTTCTTGGTGATATCATTTGATATTATCTGAGGATTTCTTGCTCGAACTTGTCTTTTCCCTGTGTATTTCAATTGATTTTTGTACATATTTGTCTGATTTAAAACATTTTTTTTTGACTTTGAATTCAATTTGATCACTTTCCGTGAAGGTGATGGATCAATCTGATTTCTGTATTCCTGTATGTGGCGAATCAATCCCCTAATTGCAAGCTTCTGTCCGGAAGCTGATGTTGTTATCGTATCAATCATATTCCCACGATGCTTTTGATCTGCGCCCGGAGCTGATTTCCCGAAGTCACGAAACGGAAAACCATCGGAAGATCATCACTCATCCCGGGTCACAATAACTACAGCAACACATTCGCATGATAATGAAGTAGTCAAAATATAGCCGACATGACACTGACGAACGGCGAAGATGACGATGACAGGCCGGAGGGCGTCGTTTCTCGGAGCAAGACAAATGTTTGGCGTCAACTTCGCCATACCGAAATAAGTGCCGCCCATTTATGATGACGACGATGATGGTGATGTACCAAGCTCAGGGAGTCGTATGTCGTACGTTCTGAAAGAAGAAGTGGGCAACAAGAAGAATCCATGTGTCCTCTGACTTTGTTGAGTAATGGCGGAAAAAATCGTCGGTTTGAGCGGGAAAACGAAGATATAAGGCGTAAAAATGATTGATTGATATGTGGAAATTGCCGGCTGTCGAGCGGCTGCTTAGGAGATCATTAGACGCCACTTGGTAGACGACAGTGTGCTGGTAGGTTTCTGGTCAAAGTGCTTTGAGCAGTCCGACCCCTGGCACAATATGGACGCCCCCAAGCTGGTTTTGTTGATTTATTTCAGAGATGATGATTGGTAATAGCGAACTTTATATGCGATAACATACGCTGCATATTTTATCGTGTCGCGACGTTTCCGGGAAATCCGAAGGAAAAAATGGAAAGAAATGTAAGCGAAAATTGAATTTAATGCTGAAGAATGTTGCGAAAATGTCTTTATTTTTTCAAAATAACAATAAAATAAACATAAATAACGCAAAGGAACAGCATTTTTGTACTTTAGTTTTAAAAATTAATTTAAGAAGATTTTGGCGCCCGAATGCAAATCATTCGTCCGATTTTGTCTATCACCTCTAGTTTTGGTGATATGCCCTGTAAGTATAATAAAATTGATCATATTTGAGTGAAAACGATCTTCGTTAGCTTATAAAGTAATAAACATACATCACAAATCAGACTCTACTCCAATAATGAACTTCCTTGGAGGTGGAATTATTGGTTAAAGATTCTATGCCGGACCGGCATCGATAAGCTTTCTTATAAATCCTCCCTCTAACTGCATCGAAAAATGTAGAGCCCTCTTTCGGGTACTATTTTTTCAATACAGTTGAATGGTACGGAAAAAATGATTTTATTATGTGGTCAAGCTTTTATTGCAAATGCTCTTCGCTCTTTTCCCCACCTAATTATTTTCTTCTGATCTTCTATCCGCCGTTCCATTTCAACTCCTTAACCCTCACAGATAAAGCCGAAAAATGATTTCCAAAACAAATTTGCGGTGATTTCTTCTCCTAAAATATTTAGTAACTATCGAAAGATTACTAAAGATGACCATATTCTTTCGTTTTTTTAAATGTTTTTCATAGTATTCCATTTATTGATGTAAGTCACATCGAATAACAAAGTAGGAATTTGTTGTGCATTGTATATAAAGATAAACATTTCGCTTTGTCATGTTGATCGTTTAACTTCCAAAAATAGGATAAGTATTTCCCTCAGCTGTCCGAACAATTTGGGTTTCTCTTTTTTGTGTACAAGGGTCAACAATCTATCCGATCTGCTGCCCTTAAAAGGTAATCAACCTGTCAAAGAAACTCTTTTCCACCTGATTAGTCAGAGTTTCACCAAAGTGGAACTCATTAGCACAAATGAACCAACCATGTCCACCGCTAGACGTAGACGATGGTTAGCTCGTAGGATTAACTTAATACGAACAACAACTAAACTAGATTAAAGGAGCTCATCGGACGTGACTCCTGAAACAAAAAGCAAAAAAAAAACCCAAAAACAAAACTCACTACACGAATGGTTTAAGATACCGTACTAGAAATATCCACCCACGGGTTGTCATTTGGGTGAAATGTTTTGTTAATTAACATTTCTTACCTGCAAAGCACTTTCGACTGGAACTGAAAACTTCTGCATCGAAATCAGTCGTTTTTGAGCTTTTTTTTTCTTCTCGAGAATCTTCCCTAGCAATTAGCTCTTCACTATCAAAAGCATGGGACACTGTCATCGCTTTTACGTGATTTCTCTTCCAAGTTCAACCACTTTCATTTTATTTTTTCTCACCCAATCTAGAGAGAGAGAAAGCTCATCAAAAGACTTGGTTCTTAACTTTCTTTTTGTTCAGTCGCCGCCGCCGCACGCACCAAACAAAATGCTACACCAATCATAAATTCCCTCACGGCGCGTAGCAAAGTTACATTGAGTACTTTTTCAATCACTTTTTGTGGCGGTTCCTTCCTTTTTTTTAGGAGATTTCTCCATTCGGTTGAGCTAAGAGGGATATGGAACCTAAACGAAACATTTTGTTACCTACTTGCAGCAGATATCGTAGGGGAGCAAAATATAGCCCAGCTAGCTCTCCTCGGTGTGGCACGTTTCTTGGTAAGGTGTTTCTCAAACTTGTTTTTAAGACATATTTAGTGCTAAACATCAGTCTATTAAAATAAGCATATAACGATGTTTTGAAAAAGTGTGGAAGCCAATACCATAATCCATTTTTTAGTTTGTATTGAAAATTCACCCAAAGAAGATAACTATGTCCAAGGAATGCGCTGCACAGCAAAAAATATGTCCTGTAAAATTACACAAATGTCCTATGACAAAAAGGAGCAGGACATTTACCGTAATTTTACCGATCGAAAACATGATTACGTGACATTTAATTTTTAGTGTACAACTTTTTTTACAGGACATTTGCTGTAACAATAAAGGAATCTTCGTTAACTTTCAAGGAAATCAATTCAAAATTACAGGTTTTGTTAATTGCATATGATTTATTTTAAAGGTTGCAGTTTTCAGTGACACGTAATAGTCAAAATTTTTATCTGTGTGACATGTGCGCCAAAGATGATTTTTTTTTAGTGATTCGAGTTCTCGGGTAAAAAGATGCAAGGCCACTGCATACAAACATTCCAGCAGAACAAGAAAAAAAAATTTATGACAATTAGATAATTCATCCCAGAAAAAAGAATATTTAAAAAAAAATGCCTTCGATGAGAATCGAACTCACACAAGTTTCTACCTTCTTGCTGACCCGACAACTTACCAGTGTACCACCTAAGCCAGATGCAGAACGAAGGTTAATTGTCATAGTCTTGGTGTTACGGCCCATCACCAAAAAAACGTACAGTGTCTGGCGTTTGTCCGAGGTTTTGACAGTTTGTATTGTCTCATAATCAGAAATAGAATTGGAAATGTGAAACTATTATTGCTTTCCTTCTGCCTGCTTACATACATACACAGGTGGGCAGCTTGGTCGCAGAGTGTTTGCCGGTGGTTTGAAACAAGGAAATGTGCACCAATGACTTTCAGATTGCACGGCTGCAGGGCTAACTCTTACCCAAAACACAAACACGCAAAACCCAAAACTTGTAGCAATAATCACAATTTACTCTTACGATATATTAAAAACGCAAGCTAGCTTAACATTATGTCTACTCGCGGGCCCGTTTCCTACTTTAAAGACAAACATCTGACAGCCAACACAAACAACAGTAATATCACAGCTCGGTTTCCTTTCGGTTCCTTACGGCATATCACAGTTTTTGGCAACCCTGTCTGACTGCACTGCTCAACGGGCGCATGTCAGTCAAGGCTTTAGTATAAGCTTAAATATTACAATAAACTAAAACTCACCCAGTTGGCACCGTCGGTTCAGTCAAATGTGTCGTTAAGGACATTTGAGGAATAAGCATACTGGAGGCAACCGGCCAACGATTGTGCTCTACAAACTCATGACCGTAACACGAATTATTCAAAATAATAGCTATCTAATGGACTCACCCTTTTGCATCGTGATGTTTTCTTTTGTTGTCTTCTTCAATTCATTTTGGTTTATAGATCCTTCTCGTGAGCCTTCCAATCAGCCAGGTTTAGCTGACGCCGAGCATTCCTCACGCACCGGAGTTCTAACTTCTTGGAGTATCTTACTTGAATCAAAGCGATCGAAAGATTCCTTTTAATTCAACCACGGTAAATGAAAAGTTCATATACCGGTATTTCGATAGCAACTTACTACCTTCTTCAGTGAGCGTTTATGAACTTTTCATTTACCGTGGTTGAATTAAAAGGAATCTTTTGATTGCTTTGATTCAGTTGAATCATTCAACCAAGTAGGCTCACAACACAACAGAGTATCTTACTTGTTTATTTTGTCCGTGTACATGTTGTATTTTTTATCTCACCTTCGAGAAGCCTCCAGAATCTGCTGCTGCTGCTGCTGCTCCGAATCAGCTGAAGAAGAAGGTATGGTGCAGTAATGGAACGACGAATTTCGTTTGCCACTCTAATTGTTGTTGTCTTGCTGTGTTTTTGTTTACGTGATTACAAGTGTTTTTGTTTGACATTTTACACTCTAAACTATAAATACTCGTGTTCGGCTGGATTTATCCCAATCACTACACGCACAAAATAAAACAACTACAAATACTTAATTATAACACTACATCCTTCAGTCTACGCACCGCGGTTGCGCTGTGAGGCTAATACCGGCGGTCTCAAAACAAATCATCGGCGCTGGCGTTCACATCTTATGCCAATGACGTTGAAATATTGAGAACTTATGTTTGGAGCAAAGGCAGAATTTTCGGTGTTTATAATGTAGTTTATTTTTTTCCAGTCGCTTTTCGGGTACCGTGCCGAACGGTCGAGTATTTTTCCGCTTCTATTCGTACAAATCGAGTGTCGCTTTGCTTTCTCCCGTTTCTAGTTGATATTAGTGGATGGTTCAAAATGTTTTGTTTTAGTTAGCTTAAAAGTGTTTTTAATAGGGGATTCAAATGGCAATAGTTATTCGGAAGTTGATGCGCGGAAGTAGTTAAAAGCTAAAACAAGATCCATATGGAATTACTTCGTAATTCTTGTCAAAACAATAAGCCAAGTGAAGATTTGCCACTAACCGTGGCCTAGAGGATAGCGTTCAAGACTTCAAAGCCAGAGTTCATGAGATCAAATCTTGGTCACGGCAAACATAGTTCTTTCTGTGGGTTGGTGGTGTTAGCATTAGTAAATTGCTAGCCATTATATCCTTGAAAAATGTACGCTTAGTATTAAGTAGAATTTAGTGGCAGAAGTGAAAACCAACGAAGGATTCTGATCCTTCAATATGAAATAAATTTGAACATGCTCAGACATGTTTCGATCGAAGTTGGCGGTGGTGCCGTTTGTGTCAACCCCGGTGAGGAAGTTCCTTTTTGTTTCTCTTATCTTTTCTGGATTGAACAACGCTTGTGCTTTCGAGGTTATCTTTTCGTTTAAAAATTTGTAATATTTTATTTCAAGTACTTTCAAAATTCTACCATTCATTCGGAATGAAAATTGTTCATCTTAAGCATTCTGCATCTGAAGCATTTTGACTTGAAAGAATTATGAACCACCTTAGCAAAACTAGCAATTTTATCGGATGTTAAGAAAACCAAATATTGACTGTGTACAAGCGTCGATAAGATCGATAACAAAAGCTTGACACATCAATCGTGCTGACATTAGCAAGAATCCATTTCCGCTCAAGCCTCATTTCTTGTGTTCCAAGTGCACGCACGACATGTTGTGAGTCGTCGAGATACTAATTGTGCAAACCTGTCCCGAATAAACGCTGACGAGGTACAAAAAAATAATTCTGCGGAGTACAGTAATTCGTGACAGATAGGTAAAGTACACGAAGTTGACACATTCATGCGTCGATGATGAAAATCACTTGTTTTCTTAGGGGACAACAGTCCATGCTGATCTCGCGACCGGAAAACACTTAAGAAGCGCTTTAATACTCTGATTAGACAAAAGCCAGCAAGTGAAATCACAGCGATACGGCAATCGGAATCGCAGGGACCAGAAGTTTGGCTACGGTCACAGGAAATCTTCCTTAGATGCATGCGAACAATAAGGTAAGATTCAGCCTCGCTAAATTGAATCGGGACTGATGCACAAATTCCCTCACAGGCTTAGATCCCGATGATCTAATCAGAAAAGTCAGCTGTGAGGTCATAAGAGCACAAGTTGGTTCCACTCCATGGGCGAAGGAATAGCATGTTTCCGATATCTCAACCTAGATGCATGTGAACAATGAGGTAAGATACAGATTTGCCAAATTGAGTCTAAGGTACCGATTCCCTCACAGGCTCAGATCGTCTATATGTAATTAGACAAGCCAGTTGTGGAATTACAAGAACAGAACTTGGGTTCTCTTCCATAGGCGAAGGAAAGGCACATTTGCAAAATCTTTCTTAGACGTATGCGATCAACAAAATAACTAAGAAAGGTAAGGTTCAGTTTTCTAACTCGAATCAAAATTTAATGCATCGATTCCCTCGCAGACTAAGAACCGCTAAATCTAACAAGAAAAGTCAATTGCGCAGTCCAACAAGAACGGTCCGTAGGAAAACATAAACAGAGCCCTCACCAGAGGTAACACAAACACAACATACTTGCTTCCTCGTACTAAGTACTTTGCCTTCAGGGCTTCTGTATAGGTTCGTGAAACGACCCGGAGCGTTCAATCTTCGATCCAGAAATCCCACCCAATCTCACGACACGCACACCCAGAAACATCCGTGTGCGAATAGTCCATTATACTCATCGAGCGGTAGCTCCAGCAAGGCGGGCAAGAGGAACACAGTAGTTGTTCGCGTCCTTCTGCGTCGGTCGAGAGTCGAGAGTGCTCACATCGTCATCGGGTGTTATCTTCGAGCATCGAGAACGAGTATCGCGCGTATCCGAAAACAAGATCCGCCTGTGCTCCGTGCTAAGCCAACAATCAAGAAGATCGAGATTAGGATACGATGTGCCATAGTGAATAATTTGTGTTTTTTTTTTTTTTTTAGTTAAGCATTTATTTTTCGTTACTGAAGGCTCATGTGCCAGATGGCCTAAGGAGCCGAGTGTCTTTTGTGGAGGGAAAAAGCCCATTTGAGTGTGGCTCAAGTCAAACAGTTCGTAAACCGGATAGAGCCCTTCTCATATGGGCGCAAAAACCTCGCATACGTTATAAATCTTGGAATTTATAATTTTAACATAAAATTATTTAAGGAATCTACTGGTAGAGTTCTTTTTCTGTGGATAGAGTCCGTCCGCCATCTGGGTGTGATATCCGTTGAATGGTGTTTCTTGGGTGTCGGGTGCTTGTTCGGCATTGCACTCCTGGTCTGGTCTCTCTCCGAGTGTCCATCGTTTGGTAACCCCCTAGTACCAGCATTAGCTCGTAGAAAGAGAGAGAGAAAGTTGAAAATTGTATTAGTTTGAGGAATAATCAAGCAGATAGAAATATTTTAAATTATAGTTTTATGCTAAGATAGAGATTATATTTAGATTCTAAATTTGAATACTATTGGTTTTTAAAAACTCATATAATATATTCATGAAGTCTAGATCTTGCTTTGCCAATATGTCTCGAATAAGTGTTTCTGAACGTCCGTTTAGTCGAAGTGTAGCTAGCAATTTCTGTCGCGTGTCGTTATGTCGTGGACATGACCACACAATGTGATCGATGTCTTCATAGTCCTTTTGCACTCACATAGATTTGTGTCTGACATATTTATTCTAAAGTGATGTGCGTTGGACTTATAATGATTTGCCATCAGGCGTGACATCACGCGTATAAAGTCTCTTGTCAGGTCAAGTCCTTTAAACCATGGCTTAGTGCCGACTTTAGGTCGAATTGTATAGAGTAGTCGTCCTTTGTCACTAGTGTCCCACTGATTTTGCCATTCGGATAGAGTTAGTTGTTTAGCAAGTTGAAAGTATTCATGGTACGCAATGGGTCTATCTATCTCCTCTCCTTCGATAGCACCTTTCTTGGCCAGTTCATCTGCCTTTTCGTTCCCAGGAATTCTACAATGTGATGGTACCCACACGAAAGTTATGTCATACAGTTTATCCCCTAGCATGGTCAGTTGTTTTCGTATTTCTTTGAGGAAATGCGGATTTTGTCCTTTGTGTCTAAAGCATTTTACCGCTTCTATTGAGCTGAGACTATCAGTGAAGATGTAAAAGTTATTTGTCGGTAAACTACTGATAAGCTGGAGAGCTCGATTAATTGCTGCTAATTCTGCAACAAACACTGATGAAGGGTTATTTAGCTTATAGAATTCAGAGCGAGCAGCATGTACGATACCAAATCC
Organism: Uranotaenia lowii; assembly: GCF_029784155.1. NCBI lineage: Eukaryota > Metazoa > Arthropoda > Insecta > Diptera > Culicidae > Uranotaenia > Uranotaenia lowii. Next base: position 272,553,000 of record NC_073693.1, on the reverse strand, counting down.
TGTATCTCCTTGGATGCTTGAACCATCAGTATATATTGTCTGGTTAGTGTCTATATGACCATATTTATTGGCAAATAAGGCTGGTATTACTGTACGTCTCAGATTATCGGGAATATTGTGTATTTCTTCCTTCATGGAAAGGTCGAACGAAACGTGATCGTTTCTCAAGTCGATGTTGACCAGGTGAGAAGAGAAATCACTGGGGTTTACGTTATGTTCTTTAAAGTGTAGATAGGTTCTTAAGTACTTTGACTGTGGATTCAACTGGAGCATTCTTTCGAAATTGTCTATAATTAATGGATTTTTAATTGTTGAGCGAATGAGAAATCTTAATGTAAGTTCTAAAAATCGACATTTTAAGGGGAGCACCCCAGCTAGTACTTCAAGGCTTTTTGTGTGTGTGGAATGCATGCTTCCCAGCGCTATACGGAGACACCGATACTGGATCCTTTCTAGTTTTACAAGGTGAGTGTCAGCGGTGTCCTTGAAGCAAAAACTACCGTATTCCAACACTGATAATATAGTGGTTTTATATAAAACTATTAACGATTCTGGGTGTGCTCCCCACCATGTTCCAGTGATAGTTCTAAGGAAATTAATCCTGGGTTGACATTTTTGTTTCAAATACTCTATTTGGCTTCTCCATTTACATTTTGAATCGAAATTAACTCCAAGGTATTTATGTGACAAAGTTTGTGTAACCCTTTTCCCCATTAGTGTTAAATTTAAGGTCGTGGGGTTGTGTCTTCTAGAAAATACAAGAAGCTTCGTCTTTTCCGGTGAAAACTCAGTGCCTAATTGATTTGCCCAAATGGTCAAACAGTCTAAAGTATTCTGCAAGGATCTTTGCATGTTGTTAGAACCAGTAATAGTGACCACAGCATCGTCTGCCAGCTGCAATAATCTACAAGAACCTTTAAGGCACTCGTCAATATCGCTAACATAGATGTTGTAGAGGGTTGGGCTCAGACAAGATCCTTGAGGGATACCCATGAAGCTAACCCGTTTTATCGATGTCGAGCCATAATTAAAGTACATATGTTTTTCCCACAATAGGTTGGTAAGGAAATTGTTGAGGATAGGAGAGAGACCTTTCTGATGCAGCTTGTTCGAAAGAACTACCAGGGATACGTTGTCGAACGCACCTTTGATGTCCAGAAAAACGGATGCCATCTCTTGTTTGGATTCAAACGCAATCTGCGCCTGTGTCGATAATAGTCCCAGACAATCCGAGGTTCCTCTACCCCTGCGGAAACCGAATTGAGTGTTTGAAAGTAGTTGATTTCTCTCTGCCCATTCGTCCAGTCGGTTAAGTATCATTTTCTCTAAAACCTTCCTTAAGCAGGAAAGCATGGCTATTGGTCTGTAGGAGTTAGGATCCAAAGTGGGTTTTCCTGGTTTTTGAACTGCGATCACACGTACTTGGCGCCATTCTTGGGGAATGAGGTTCAACCTAAATAGTGTATTGAATAATTTTAATAGGCGTACCTTCGCTGGATCTGGTAAGTTTTTGAGTAAGCTAAATTTGATACCGTCTAGTCCTGGTGAGCTGTTGTTACATGATAGTAACGCCATTGAGAATTCAATCATTGTGAAAGTTGTTTCGTTTGGATCTTCGTCGGATGGGAACCAAGTCATTTCAGGGGAAACCGAATCCGGGCAGATTTTTTTAGCGAATTGGTGTACCCACCTTTCGGAATGTTCGACGTCTTCGTTAGGTGGTACGTGATTTCGCAAACTTCTAGCTGTATTCCATAGCGTAGACATGGCAGTGTCTTTCGATAAACCTTCCACAAAGCCTCTCCAGTAACCTAGTTTTTTGTTGGCACAAAGACGTTTGAGTCTGAGTTCCAAAGCTTGATATCGGTTGAAATCAATGATGGAGCCATGTTTACGGAATGTTCTGAATGCCTCAGTTTTCGACCTGTAGATATCGGTGCATTCCCTGTCCCACCAAGGCGCTGAAGGCAATTTTTTGGAAGTGCGTATTGATGATTTTTTTTGTGCTTCGATTGCACTATCGTAAACAGATGATGCAATAAAGCTGTACTCCTCTAGGGGATCCATTTCTCCTGCTGCTTCGATACGGTCCAAAACACGTTGTTTAAATTTGTTCCAATCGATGTAGCGAGTCAAATCGTTACTTTTTTCGTTATGTCTGTCTCTGTGACTTTCTTCATGGATCTCGATAAGTATCGGTAGATGATCACTTCCATGCGGATCTTGTAGAACCTTCCATCTGCAATCCAAGGCTAGGGAAGTTGAACAGAGAGACAAGTCTATTCGACTTTCCCTGTTAGGAGGCCTAGGTATCCGCGTAGCTTCGCCGGTGTTAAGTATTGTCATATGGTATGTGTCGCAAAGATCGTATATTATAGCAGCTCTGGCATCATCTCTTGGTTCACCCCATACAATCCCGTGGGAGTTGAAGTCTCCGAGAATAAGTCGGGGTTCAGGTAAAAGCTCGGCAATATTCGAGAGTTGGTGTTCAGTTATCTTACCGCTGGGTTTGATGTAAATAGATGCAATGCTGAAATCTTTACCTCTTATACGAGCCTGACATGCAACCACTTCAATTCCCTGACTAGTAGGAAGTTGTGTTCTGCTGAAAGTGTGATATCTTTTTATTCCTATCAATACTCCACCATATGAGTCATTTCTGTCCAACCTTATAATATTATATCCCCGTACGGTGACGTTCGATTGATCTGAAAGCCACGTTTCCGACAATGTGAATACGTCGCAATCTACTTCGCTTACAAGTTGTTTGAAGGATTCAATATGAGCCATTAGACTCCTACAATTCCATTGTAATATTTTAATATTATTTTTTAATTCTTTTTGTTTAGGCATTAATATTAATTAATTCAGAAATCAAGGGCCACTTAACAGCAATTCTTGTGCAAATGGTTTGAACAACGGGGAGCAGACGTTTAATGAACCCGCAGATAGGCTCAGGAAATTCAAAAAATTGTATGATCATATCTATAATTGATGATAGAGTTATGAGTTCATTCGAGGATGACGGGTGAATAGCAGCAGCAGGCTTAAGACCTGGAGCTGTTGAGGGGGAGTGGGAGGAGGGGATTCTTTGGAATGTAGGGATGGTATCTGGGAACTCTTTATCATATGTAGGGTCGTTTGGACAGGGGAGGAACGATTGTTTAGGTAAGCCTTTCGCTTCATTAATTGATTTATTCAAATTGATACGCTTCGAAGATCCACCTTGAGATGTCTTTTTTCTCTTTGGTGCCGGCTTATCTTCAATTCTGATGTAATTTTCTTCAGCAGAACTATTATTATCATCATTGAGTTCGGGATCATCTGCTAAGGTTTCGTAGAAGTTGTGTTGTGCGCTCTTGACGATATCTGCGAACGTTTTGTTGGAGCGCTTTATTAAACTTTTTCGTAGTTTAATAGAGCGTTCCCTGTATTTTGGACATTCTTTTAATACGTGACTGCTTCCTCCACAATGAAGACATACATTCATGACATTTTCGCAAATATCGTCCTTATGACGTCCCCCACATTTTGAGCACATGATTTGATTGTTGCAGTGAGTTGACGTGTGTCCTAGTTGTTGGCAATTCGAACAGATCATAATCTTCGGTCGATACAAACGTACTGGCAAGCGGAGCTTACCAATCAGAACATAATCCGGTAGAGCTGAACCCTTGAAGGTAAGTCGAAACGAGTTTGAAGGAACAAAAGTCTTTTCCTCCCCGTTGACCTCCATAGAGCCCATTTGACGATATTCTATGATATCGATAGCGGGGAGTCCAGGCTTTTTGAAGTACCCTCTAACTCCTCTTAGGTCATCTAATTCGAGTGATTCTTCGGTGACAACGCCGTCAATTTCAACAGAATGAGCTGGGATCCAGACACGGTACTCCGAAGAGAACGTAGTGTCCTTCGCCATCTCGTTTGCGTCCTTAACGTTGTTGACAACAACAACAATTTTGCTATTGTTGACTCGTCGGATGCTCTCTATTCCTCTATAGCGTTTTTCCAGATCCTTCGCGATCTTGACACGGTTGAGTCTGTTCTCCCCTCTTGGGCGGAAATAAACAACATATTGTTTGTCGCCGTCATTAGGATACTGTCGGATACGGGTTACTGGTGTTACTTTCTTAGCGGAGGTTTCTCCTGGCTGGGATGGTGACTTTCCCGATAGAAAGTTCAATTCAACAGGAGAGATTTTTCGATTTGTTTTGGGGATAGTTCCAGTTTCCATCGGATCTCTAGATAGGATTTGGTTTGCCAGAGTGGGAGGCAAAATAGAGTCGCAATCGTTCCAATTTCTTTTACGACTATTTGCCGGAGCAAAATGATCGGACAAGGAACAAGCTGAGTCGCACTCTAAATCATTATCATCTTCAAATAGGGTTAGAGAAGTAACCTGGAGAGCAGTCCCTCCAGGTTCCTTGACAGTTTGGTCCATATTTGGCCAACCAGCGAAAAAATTCGCCAGGGCCAGAAAAGTTATAACTCGTCGAAATTGAATAAAATAATACAGAAGCTTAGAAGAAAATGAACAAAACGTTTGACTTACGTTTACGTCTCTCGCCGGGCCTCTTGGTTCTCAGTCCAATCCAACGTCTTTCCGGATCCCTTCGGTACAATATCACTTTCTTGATGGTCCCGGATCTGTATTCAGGTGGACGCCTCGAGAAACTCCAGATTATTTCGGACCAGTCAGAGAAACAAAGCTGTAAAGGGAGAAAAAACAACAATTTAGCAAAATCCAACCAATGGAAGCCATTCACTCGCGCCAAAACACTGCTAATCCAAACAACGTCCGTCGCGCTCGACATCTAACGGCTGAATGAATAATTTGTGTTGTGAAGTGGAAATTGCATGCATGTAGCGGGCTAGCTCTAGTGAGAATTGAGCAACCGTCTACGTTTGTCCGTGTTTGTGATGGTAGAAAGAAGAGCATGCTTGTGATCGGCCATACGAGAAGCGAAGAAGGAATTCTATCACCAACACAGTCCTGCCATTTGTTTTGGTTCATCTTTCTTGTTGGAATTTAAGAAGGATAGAGTCAATGACCGGAACAGCTGTTTAGGAAGATAGCAACAACAACAACAAGCAGTAATCAGTAGCAGACATCGAAGCCCGTATGAAGTCGGCGCTGCAGTGGCGCTTTATATCAAGGTACATGATTAGGCTTAAGAATGTATAATTAAAAGGCAATTATCGCATTGTTTTGAAATTCGCTATTTATGCTAAATCAACAATAGCTTATTCTATCGTGTTTGCACTCACGAGTTTATACCAATATGCTACATTTGATGGATGATCATGCTTCATCATGTTGGATTGTGGAATAAAAGTTTAGCCATTATAAAACCATATGGCGTTATTTAATCTGTTGATATTGGAGAATATTCTGATGATTACTTTCGTAACGAAATAAGTTGAATTGAGAGTAGGTATTATTATGATGATTATGATGATGTAAAACAACGGTACTTGTGATAACGTCACTTTATGCAAAGCGAGACAATATTTATGATTACGAACATCGGGTAAAACGGTATCAACCAATCGGGTAAAAACACAGTCGGCAATACATATTTAAAATAGACAAAAAAAAGTCTTTACTTTGGTGTTTTATTGAAGCCTGATTTCTTCTAATTTTTATATTCAAGGTTTCCGAAATTTTAGAAAAAAAATCCGAAAAACACTTAAGTTTTCATGAGCGACTCAAGAGAGTGCGCAGTTGTGAGAGCAAAAAACATTGTTTGGCTGGTTTCACTCACAATGAGGCCAAATTATAGCAGAGACAGTTTTAAATCGTTGCCGTAGAACACCTAACAAACATCGAAAATTCCAAAATCTAAAAAAATCAGGATTAAGTTTCTTCCACATTTTGAAAATTATATTTACGGCTTATGTCCTTCCTTTCTTTGATCTCCCATGTTTCTCTAAAATTTTCAATAATCTTGAAGTTTTTCATGGTATCTTTTCAGTGTGTTATTTCGGTTTCTATCTCTGATCCAAGATCTCAGATCCTGATACTGAATCCTGGATTTCAATCGTCCTGGATCCAGATTCTGATTTTGATCCTAGATCCTGATCTTGGATCCTATACCCGGGTTTTGATCCCGGTTTCTAATTTCGATACTGGATCAAGATTCTAATTATGAATCCTAATCCTAAACCCTGATACATAATTATAATCTCGAATCCTAATCCTGGACCTTGCTTGCGGATTCTGATCAAGGTACATATAATTTCCATTCAGGAGGATGATTTTAGGTCTTGATACCGGATCCTGATTTTGATACTTGATATTCATTAACGAGCCTGATCCCGGATCCAAGATTATGCTATTGGATACAGATCCTAGACCTGATCTTGTTTATGATCTCGGATACTTGATCTTCATCAAGCTCAGCTCTGAGCATCAATCTCGTAGTTTGAGGTAATCAAAATCAGTTCCATAATTTTTTAGCCGAGATATAGCAATATATTAACCCTCATCCATACTAGGTTTCGTTACCCTTATCAGACTTATGAGTGTCAATTTGACACTCCAAGCTAAAATCGTTATAACTCTTTTCATATCTAACCGATTACAACAAAACTTATATCACTAATAACCTTGTAATGTCAGTAAAATATGTTTGGAACATTATATACAGCTTAAGCTACTAGTTTTCCCGTTATTTGGCGGGAAAGATAGAAAAATCCGAAAAAACACGCCTCATAAAAATAACTGTAGCTCATTAGCATAACATACTCAAAAAAATATCTATCTTATGCATATGAAAGCTTAAATTATGGTCTTGAAGTCAAGAAATATTTTTTAAATTTTTTTTATGAAAAGGTCACAAAAAGTTAAAAAAAGTGGTCTGAAAACCAACTTTTCATTCGATCGCTTGTAAAAACTGTTTAAGCGGTGGTAGAGTTTTTGAAAAAATATGACTACACAATTTATTCTTATTCCGACATTTCGTTGTCTTTCGATTTTTGATGCAACAAAAATTTTCCACCGTCAGGTGGCACCCGGATTTTCAGTGCTTTCTCGCCGTTTGAAGCAATTAAAACTATATCCGTTGAAAAGGGAATTTAATTTACATTCTAACAAATATAATTGAAACAAATATTCACCACACTTATTTTCTTCATGTAATGAGGAGGCGACACCATCAGCATCCTCTAGCGGACAAAATGTAAGCACTAATTGGCACTCTATTTCGGAAAAAGGAGTTTTTTTGTCCAGGCCTCCAGGGTTCATCCATACAAAAAGTAAACATGCAATATTAAAGAATTTTTGAATTTATTTAGGGTCCCCGAAAAAAAATTGTTTTTTGAACTTGCTGAAAAAAGTTTCAAGCATTCAAACTTGCAATAGTGTCAAATTGACACTCTTCTACGGATGAGGGTTAAGAAAAGACAAATACAAACGTTATATGCAAAGTTTAAGCTTTAAAAAGCAGCAAACGGATTCTACTATTGCAATGCATAAGAAACTCTCTTAAGCATCACTGTCAAAACCCCGCTAAACAAACCGAAAGGTGGAAAACTTTCGCTCAAGGTTGTTTTCCTTGGGCCAGACTCTGGAGTCCCCTAGCCTGGCCACTACTACCATTCTGGGAGAAAAGTAAAAGTTGATTTAGCACGCATTCGTTGACTTTAAGTTGCCGTCAAACTTTTACTACCCATCGTCATTTTTTTCCGAAGAAAAGCACTGAAAAGGCGGCAGATAGCGAACCACGTTCCCACCTTTTCATTTCCATCAACGATAAACGAACGAAGGAATGGCACTGAAAGACGTTTACCGATATCTGAGGAGAGTAATTTGAAGTGGATTTCTCCTCTTCAACTTTGATGGAGCCTTCAAGACAGAGTCCTCGAGCGGGCATGATTCTTCTTCATAGGATGGATGACCGCAATCGCTGAGGAAACTGAGATGCGGCTGATGGAATTTGCTCTTGTGGGATAAAAATTAAGTTATGGTGACGTAGAAAGATGATAAATGATCAGTTATAGCATGATTTACCAAGTGTCGGTACGGAATTGATTAAAAGGCCATGATTATGCTAAAAAGAAAATTCGATGATACTTAAATTCCAAATTGAAGAGTTTTGGTGGAGCTCTTCTTAAACAATTAAAGACTTTAGAACTAAGTTTATGAAAATTTATTGAAAAATTATTTAGCTATAGATGGATTTCACGTCAAAGCGACACGAAGATGGCATGAACCTCTCAGAATTCAATGAAACTTTGTGGGCATAAAGATCTTACCTAGTAAATAATCTTATCATAATAAGATTTCCCTAAAATTATCTGGACGTTCATTTGAAAAGGGCCATACTTTTCATGCAAAAATTTTATGAACATTTTTAGCTCGAAAATTACAATTCATACACAAATGTGATTCATACCGAAATTCTCGTTTTTTTCGGTTTCTTGGTGACGCGATGAAATTCCAAAGTTTTCCCGGGTATTCTCGGTTCGCAAGCAACTCTGTAGATACTAACGAGTGGCAACTAAAATTTTGGATTTTTTTCGAGGCCCCAATGTTGAAACATAAATGAGCTCAGAGAAACATGAGAGTGTGTGTTTGTTAGCTTTTTATCTCCTCTTTCCGCCAGTGTTTTTTGTTTGGTTTATGTTCACCCAGTTTTGCTCAAAACAAGGAGAAACAAGAAGCGTTTCACGAGTGCTTTTAACAGTTCTAAGAACTGCACAAAAATCTCGACAAAAAGTTTACAGTAGAACATTTTAAATGTGAAAATGTGGTGACTTCCACTGTTTACAATATCCTTAAATCCCCAACAACTACTCGCAAGCAAGGTAGTGGCAGACCAGCGAAAAAATGGACGCAAACGGACTTCGTTCTCCTTCTCGTGCCTTCAACAAAAAGGATTCAGTGAGCCAACGGGATACCGCTAAAAAGTTCAATTGTTCTCACCAATATATAAAATTTGTTAATTTGTATAAACAAAATCAACGGATCACATTTAGGCTTTGATGTATTATTGATAAATTTTAGTTACTTCCTTCTATACCGACTTAACGTATTTTTGATTGAAATTTCGAAATATCTGTTTTTTTTGCATTTTTTTCTCGTGACAGATTTATTTCAAATAATGTTCGAAATAATCCAGATAGAATTTTCTAGTGAATTTTCAAAACATTTAACAATAATACTTGAACTTTTCAAACAATTTAATGAAATAGTTAATTGAAATATCCATTATGTACGTTTTGAAAATTTATTAGTTTTCCAGGAACAATAGCTAGGAACTCGAATTAATTTTTCATGTATTTTATTAAATAATTATAACTATTTCTCGGAGGAAACAATATCCTCTTGATCTTTACGTTATGAATTGTTATCATTGGGAAGAGATCTCTTTGTAATGGTGATATTTTATCCAGTAGATGTATTTGTAGTTTTCGGAATACTTTTTCAACAAGCCCCATTGTCAGGGTTAGAAGTTTCAGTAGGAAACTTAGGAGCAAAGGAGGCCTGTCATCTCCTAGGGTTAACCTTCCCCACCCAACTACAAACAATGCTCCAAAACCTCCTCCCTCACGTTTATGATGGTCGTAGAGATCTCTGCATCTATCTAGAAAGTAAACGTTGACTAACAAACCTTCTCCTCTTCCCCACACAGTCCGCAGGGTTCGGCCAGGGCACCCTCAACATTCTGTGGGGGCTGGTTTTCCATTTTAAGAGATTTTATAATCAGAGGCAACGAAATGGGCGACTTAGCTTCTATTGGAAGTATAAGTAAAGAAGTGTATCACAATCTCAAAAAAAAAAAAAGATGTTGCAATTCCTACCAACTGTAATTTCATAAAACGGAGAGTTGTTGCGTAGCGCCAACCGAAGTTTTAGGCGACTGTTCCTTCAAGTGACGTAGAGCATACCGCAGGAAGCCCCGCTGGATAGCCTCGATTCGTTCAGCTTTGTTCTGATAGAAGGGGCACCAGACAGCTGATGCATATTCGAGAATGGAACGAACTATGCATCAATAAAGACTTTTAAGGCAGTACACGTCTTTGAAATCTTTGGCCATGCGAAACAGGAATCCAAGGTTTCTAGAAGCTTTGTCAATAACATAGTTTGTGTGAGTCTTGGAGTCCAGCCGAGGATAGCTCCTAGATCCTTGATGTGGTCCACTCGGGTGATGGTTTCGCTTCCAAGAATACGTCAAAATGATATATCCGAGCATTTGCTGCAGTTCAACGGCAGTTAATGTCGCACTGGTGAGCAAATACGGAAAATTGCTGCTGTAAAAAGTCGATGTCGTCTTGGTTGTTTATGGCGTGAAAAAGTTTCAGGTCATCAGCATAAGCGAGTTTTGTGCCGTTAAGAAGCGAGAGTGCATCATTGAAGTAGATTATGAAAATTATCGGTCCTCACTGGCATCCTTGCGGCACTCTTGAGGAGGCAGGGAATTGCCTGGAAAAGGATTCATTAGTTCGAACGGATAATTTTTGTTCCTTTAGATAACTCCAGAACCGATCCAGTAGAGATCCACTGAATCCTAAGCGTCCGAACTTTGCGATAGCAATGTCATGGTTCACCTTGTCGAAAGCAGCAGAGAGATCAGTGTAAATGGCGTCAGCTGGGTCTTCCTGGCAAGCAGTCTTGAACGAAAGATGTGAAGCTCAGTAAGTTGATAGTTGTGGATCGTTTAGGCATGAATACATGCTGGTAGTTGGATATGCGAAGCTTGCAAAGTGAGAAAACGAATCCATAACGACCAGTTCAAAGAGTTTGGATATCACGCATAAAGCTGATATCCCACGGTAGTTGCTAACATCTCTCTTGCCCCCTTTTTTGTGGATAGGAAACATATGTGCTTCCTTCCACAGTGAGAGAAAAATTGCGTTGTCCAGCGATGATTGAAAAATATATTTTATGGGAGTCAGCAAAAGTGGTATAAAACGCTTCAAAAAACTTGCTGGTATGTATACCTTCCGGGCCCGTAAAGAGGTAGAATTTCAATTGGGAAACCATTCAAAGTTGAAACTAGAGTTAAAATATTCCGGACAGCCCTGGCTAGTTGCTCTGAAGAAATGCCCCCTTTTGTGAAGACGCTTGAGAATTTCCCGGCGAAGAGCTCACAAATTTCGGGGTCGAAATCAGCTGTGTTGTTGTCAAGAAACATGTGGGACGGGAGCCCTGTTTCTTTCCGCTGATTTTTTACGTGCTTCCAAAATTTTTTCTGACTGGTCTTGAAGTTTTGCTGTAACTGATTAAGATAATTCTGGCAGCAAGACTTACTGGTCTTTTTATAAGCCGAGTTCAGTTTGGGGTATTCGTTCTGAGCGTAGAGTTCAGTGTCTTCAGTTGCCGCAGTTCTTTAGTGACCTACGGAGCACCTACGCTACGTTTCGGCACATGGCGATCGATGGTGTAATTAAGGATATTCGTAAATATCTCGGCAGCTGCATTGGGATCGGAAAGATCGAGCTCGATTTACCATTCGATGGATTTCAGAACGCACAAGATAGCTGCGGAATCCATATTCTTGAAATCTTCATAGTAAGACGTTTACTCAATGGGAGAATATAAACTAGCGGCACCGAGTGAGACCACTACAGCTGGGTAATGTAGGACAGCTTTGACGAGTGGAGCGGGAGCTGAATCGATGGGGGGTGCCGTGAAAGAAGAACGCGTAGGATCTGGAAACAGAAAGTTGCCTTGTGAAAAACACCATTACAAGCCAGGCATGTTGAAGTCGCTGATGACGAGGATGTCATCTTCAGGAGAGCAAATGGAACTAATTTGAGAGAGGCAACGTGAAAAAGATTCCGCTACAATCAGGTCACTGGAACGATCAGGAGGCACGCAGTGTTCCGAATATCACTCATTTTCAATGAATGTTTCTGATTGCACTTCGCACCTGAACGTACAGCGGTCGGGTTTCGTTATTGATTGCTACTGGACCTACCTGATCATCGATCGTTCAATTCATCGCTAAAATACAGATCATCTCGCACGATGCTTGCTGCCAAAACAGTGCAGCACCATCATCAAATTGGAATCTCACCAATGCGCAATGCATATGGCGAATCTTGTTGGTTCGATCAGGAGTGAATGGATCAGGCAGTGAGTGAGTGATACCTGAAGCCGATCATTAGCGTATTTTGTTTGATTTGATATATGTATAGCAAATTAATAAATTTATTTCTTGTTATAACGTTTTTTAACATCAGTATGATCAAAATCAACTTGTAGTTGTGTTTGTAAGGGAAAAATGTTCACTTTCGCCGTGTTTTTTAATTTTTACAAGTACTCTTATTAAACTGTCGTCCGTCACGTTAAAACTACTGAGAATTTATGGTGTTCCGCACAACTGCTTGATTTTTCTCGTCCTGCAAAAAATAATTCTGAATTTCATATAATTCAGGCAGATACTGAGTGAGCTACATTCAGAATGGATCAGTTTGTATCTCACTCATCTCCGATATGCGATGTTTGCTAAACCGATTATTCTGAATGATGCGACTCGGTTTGCATAGCTGATAGGAGCGCTGATCGAGATTGCATACCAGCCAGGCGAACCAGTTGCGAGAGGCGCTATCCCATTATACAATCAGAATGTTTCCAACAGAAAACGCATCCTGAGTGTTTATTTTGATTGATTTTCGGAAGATTGGAGGCACGTACACTAGGCACACATAGAGTTTCCGATCAAAAAGATCGATGCGGGTCCAAAGAAGTTCCAGATTATCCCAAGAATCGTCTTCAATAAGCATGGCGGGGAGTTTAGATTTAACAGCAAGTTACACACCGCTCCGGTTGACTTTTTGCTGTTGAGTGGACTTCGATCGCAACAAAAAACTACTTAATCAGAGTCGATAACCTAACTAGATAGAGTGCGGTCGTTAAGCCATGCTTCAGTAAAGGTCGAAGTCCGTTGGCCTAACACTGGAGAACACAAGACACAGTCCGGGCAAGTACTGCTTTACTCTGGCATACGAGGAGAACATGCTACTCGGGAACGAGGAGTTGGTTTTTCTGTTAAGAACGCAGGCCTACGCGGCCTTCATTAGATGGGAACCGATAAACGAAAGAATAATCGTAGCCAGATTTAGAACACGGGTTAGAAACCTTACAATGGTCCAGTGTTATGCGCCAACTAACGTTGCCGACTCGCAGGAGAAAGAGCAGTTTTACAGTCAAATGAACAGCGTGTTAGAGAAAATTCCGAAGCGTGACATTCAAATCCATTTTGGCGACTTCAACGCAAAGATTGGCTCCGACAATCAGGACCTTGAGCGCATTATGGGGCGCTATGGCCTAGAACAGATGAGCGAAAACGGAGAGTTGTTTGTAGAATTTTGTGGCAACAACAACATGGTGATCGGTAGATCGCTCTTCCCCCATCGACCAGCACATAAGGTCACTTGGGTATCCCGAGATGGCCAAACAGAAAATCAAATGGACCACATCTGCATCAGCCGAAAATGGAGAAGGAGCCTTCTTGATGTCCGCAACAAACGAAGCGCAGACATTGCATCTGACCATCCCCTCGTCTTAGGCGAAATACGACTGAGAGCTGCGCGTGTCCAACGGCGCGAGGAGAAAGTCGGATGTCGATACGACGTCCGCCGGTTGGAGAATCCAGAGGTGAAAAGGGCATACGTTGAACAGCTAGAATCCCGAGCCTCGGAGCTGCCGACAGACGGAACAGTCGAAAAACAGTGGTGTGGAATCAAAAATGCCTTTATCACGACGAGCCATGGTACTCTCGGTAAAGTTTGTGGAAGAAGAAGTGAATGGATGTCGGATGAAACATGGAGGATGGTCGATGATCGGAGAAAGGCGAAAGGCGGAATTGAGCAGGCATGTTTCGGGTCATCCAAAGCAGCCGCCCGCTTACGTTATGCGGAGCTGGAAAAGGCAGTTAAACGAGCTTGTAGACGAGACAAGAGAGCCTGGACAAACTCCCTAGCCGAAGAGGGAGAAAGAGCCGCCGCCAATGAAGATATCCGAGTACTTTATGACATTTCTCGCCGCCTCAGTGGTGCAAGGACTAATGCAAGAATGCCGCTAAAAGACCGAGCAGGTCAGTTATTGACCGATCGAACAGATCAGCTCAAACGATGGACTGAGCACTTCGAACAACTCTTCCGAGTCACGAATAGCGATGGCCAACAGAATCTGCAGCTCGAAGCGCCAACAGTAAGTCGCATTAATGGCGTCAACTCGGAAGCGCCTTCGCTGGCTGAAATAGAAGCGGCAATCAAAAACATGAAATCCAACAAAGTAACTGGAATCGATTGCATCCCTGCTGAAATGCTGAAAGCCGACCCTGCCCTGTCAGCACAAATGTTGCACCGTCTTTTCGCTGACATCTGGGACACTGTAACACTCCCGGCCGACTGGATGCATTGTATCCTCGTAAAGGTCCCGAAGAAAGGAGACCTGATAGAGTGCGGTAACTGGCGAAGCATAACGTTGATCTGTACAACCTTCAAAGTACTCTGCAAAGTGATCCTGAACAGGATCCAGGAGAAAATCGACGCTACACTCCGACGGCAACAAGCTGGATTCCGAACCGGACGATCATGTGTGGACCACATCACAACGCTACGAATCATACTGGAACAAATCAACGAATTCCAGGACTCTCTTCTGCTGGTGTTCGTTGATTTCGAAAAAGCATTTGACCGACTTAACCATGAAAATATCTGGGCGGCTCTAAGGCGAAGAGGAGTACCAGAGAAACTAGTCCATCTCATTGGAGCACAATACGAGGCATTTTTGTGCAAGGTCTTGCACGACGGTGTCTTGTCCGAACCAATCCCGGTAACTGCTGGAGTGAGACAAGGATGTATCTTATCACCGCTACTTTTTCTAATCGTAATGGAAGAGATTCTGATTGGATCGATTGACTGTGCACCGAACCGAGGATTGCCGTGGAATCATTCAACAATGGAGCAACTGAACGACCTTGACCTGGCTGATGATATTGTATTGCTAGCCCAAACACAACCGGACATGCAGAGCAAACTCGACGACCTCACCGAAAGTTCCAAGGCAGCAGGGCTTAAAGTTAATGTCTGAAAGACCAAGTCGATGGAGATCAACACAGGAAATCCCTCCAGTTGCATCGTAGCTGGGCGACAAGTTGAGAAAGTGGTGTGCTTCCAGTATCTTGGTAGCCAGATAACGCCTGATGGTGGTACCAGGAAAGACATCGAAACCCGGATCAGAAAGGCCTGATTTGCGTTTGCGAGTCTCCGAAACATCTGGCGGTCACGCCAGATCTCTTTACGAACAAAAATCCGAATCTTCAACTCAAACGTCAAATCCGTATTGCTGTTCGGGTGCGAAACTTGGTGCACATATGCGGTGACGACGCGAAAACTGCAAGTATTTGTAAACCGCTGCCTGCGGAATATCATCCGCGCTTGGTGGCCTGGCAACTGGATCACGATTGAGGAACTACATCGCCGGTGTCATCATAGGTCACTAGAAATCGAGATTCGGGAACGTAAGTGGAGATGGATTGGGCACACGCTGCGAAAACATGAAAACGAGATTTGCAGAGAGGCGCTAGATTGGAATCCAGAAGGTCATCGACAGAAACTCGTGGCGGCGAAGCCTAGCCGCTGAAATCCGAACTGTCGACGAGAATCTTGACTGGGACCAGGTGAAGACGCTGGCCCCGGATCGTCAACAGTGGAGGTTTTTTACCACGGCGCTATGCACCGGAGGATCGGGGCGGGATCATTAAGTAAGTAAGTAAGTAAGTCATGTGATGCCGTAGTTCTTCCCTCGGCAAATAGCCGAACAAAATCTACATCGGATCTCAACCACGATTGCGAGAACAACAGTAACTTGGCAAGTGTGGATTCCTACGATAAAATAGCAGAGCAAAGTGCGATACCAAACTCTATTGATAGCGAAGGAGAGGATAAATATTGCCAGCGGATTGATAAGAGAAAAAAACGGGAATGGAAATCTTTGCGTGCTACCCTGGCAGAAGACTCATTGGAAAATGAAGTGAGAGGAGCAAAGCAGGATGTTGTTTCAACACCCTCTGTGGAGATTATGCAGAGACCTTGGCCATTACGCCAGATCATGTAACTCAAATATACAAAATAAGTAAATCAGGAAAGAGGTCGAAAAATGCATACAGAAAAGCGAAAATAGGTAGCCCGTACTCGAGGCTCTTGTGCGTATTAACAAAATCCGTCGAGTTCATGTAGCTCAAATATTATGTAATCAGAAAAACCAACTATAATATTAAAACATGTATAAATAAAGGTATTTTTAATTTAAAAAAACTAAAAAATCATAAAATAATATTTTGGTTTGCACCAATTCGAGATATGGCAGTTTAAAAAGTAAAAAACTTTGCCAAACAATTTTCTTATAACTAACGAACGCCTCCAGATACAAGTTGGATAATTTCATATAAATGCTTAGAAAACATTTTTAATGTATGAATTCATTCAAAAACAATAGAGTCAGAATTATTTTTTCCGACACACCCTAACATTTTATTATTCGAAAAATCATAACTCGCTTACGAGACGTCATATGGATGTAATGTGTTCGATAAAGTAGCCTTCAAAACTGCTGGCTACAACTTTGTTGAAGACAGTTTGGTTCTATCTGTTCACTGGAAAAAATTTCAATGTGTAAATTTTGCAAAAATTGACACGCCCTTATATTTGTTTTTTATTATTAAAGCGTATGGTTTTAAGAGCATTTTTGCAGAAGACTGCATTTGTTTATCGCTTATAGTATCTTCGTAAGTAATTTTGTCACTATAAAGTTTCATCCTGGATCACTGTACTATGTTTTTGGAACAAGTAAGGCTAATCGTACTCACATCCACATCTATTTTAAACATACCCACATTAGATATTTAGCATCTTAACACACCTCAATTCTCGCCTTAGTTAGAAATTAATTAACGGAATAGAGCCTTCACCTAACGAACTGTTGAATGATTTTTGTAATAGGTTTCCACTTACCGAACCGCAATGCTGAACACGACACTCGCACAGATGATTGACACGATGACGAAAGCTGCGACGGCGATGATGGCCCAGCAAACGAGCCCGCAGATCCAGAACGGTTCCAGTGGATTCCGGGAGAGCTCATCACCGTCCCCCGGTTCCTGCTGTTGCAAAATGCTGTTGGCCGTGATGATGCTGCTCCGATGATGGTCCAGGGCCAGCCAATTTCGGTACTCCGGCTGAATCGGGGATATGGCCCAGATATTCTGTTGGGCTTCGGGATGAGGATGAGTACTTTGATGCCGTTGATGGTGGATGTTTAGAAAGGGAAGCCACAAGGCTTGGGTTGACGAGATGTTCTTGATTGCCAGAAGCATAAAGTTGAAATGGTGGCTCGGAGTGTGGTTTCGGTAGTTGCCAGTTGTAGAAGTTATTGCTAGTATATACTCGTACAGTAGAAAATGTTCACTAAATAATAGATTTTCACTAGAGGCCGAGGAGGGATTGAATGGGTAAGAGTTATTATCACTAGTTGTGGAGTTTGGGTTCTCCGATAGCACCAGTAGTTGTTGTTCACGATAATCGCTTAAAGCAGCACACAGTTGTTGGATTTCCAACGATTTCCGTTCTTCGGGATCTTCGTCATCCGCACTACTACTCACTACTACTTCCGTTTCGTTGAGATGGTCTTCATCAGCATCCAGTGACACATCCGGTGACAGCTGACCTGTGTCAACGGCCGGCTCTTCAGCGCTGCAATAACTGTCTAGCAAAGCCCGACAGCGTTCCGGATCCTCGGCCGACGACCACAACTCATCGTAAATGTACGCCTCGTTGAGAATGTAATGAAAATCGCAACCAACGAAAGTGGGGTTTGTAGAATTAATTAGCCTTCCGAAAGCACGTTTCCACGTAGACTGTTCCGGGTCCAAGGGCTGCTGCAGTTCCTCCATCGACCACCAGGCGGTTTCCTTTTGCTCTTCGCTCTCATTCAGTGTCCCTCTCGCATCAAATCGTATTTTCAACAACCTTTCACCGGATTTCACCTGCCCTGGAGCAGCAGTCCTAGATTCAAAATCGTAGCCCCGGCCAGCTCGATTCAACAGAACCCGAAAGCTTTCGGTCAAAACTGTCAGCAGCAGCAAGTTGAGGGGCCCATTCTCGATGACCTCAACTGATGCCTCATCGAAGGAGGAGGATTCAGGCCAGCTCAAAGCCCGATAAAACCGTTGGGCGGAGGCAGAATTCCGTTCCCGGAACAGTGTCCCCAGCGGATCCAGGAGCAGAATTTTTAGCCGAGCCCTGGTGGCCCTATGGTACCCTGTGTGATTGCCATTCTGCTTTACTAGGAGCGCCATCTTCAGTTGATTGATTGCGTTAATTGTTTGTGGAGAGCTGATGGACGACGAGGAGCAGATGATTACGGCTGTTGTCGTGGTGTGCGTGGGTTTGGAAAAACCAGAAGAAGGAAGAAAGTGAAAAGAAAAAATCAAACGGAAGCCATTAGTAATTTGTCGATTCTAATGAGCCGGTTTTTATACGTACGCTCTGAAGTGAGAACATTTCAGTTAACGAATTATAGAAAAATAATGTTTTTTTTGTGAAAGGTCATTTATGCGGGAAATTAATGACTGATGTCAAAGCTTGCTGGATTGATCGTTTAAGTTGTCATCTTTTGGTGTTTAAGCCACCAATCGATTTTCTTCAAAAAATATAATTGATGATTTCCAAAAATCAAGCAAAATTTACTTTGAGGTTATTTTTAAATTTCTTAAACCGTGGGGGGCAAAAAGCTTTGTTGGGGCTCAAAACTTATGCTTGTTTTTTTGCATAATTAACGTTTACATGAGTAAATTTGAATTTTTAGGTTTGTATGAGAAAATTGAATATTTTGTACTGAAAGATCATTTTTGTTTCTTCTGGGGAACCGGGCATGCTTATGATTTTGTTGCCAAATTTTCGGTCTTGGACAAAGTTGTTCAACGAATAAATTCGTTTCAAAAGTTTATAAATTGGCACATAAACCATTAGTAGGCTGGGTTCTACAAAGTAAACCAAAAATGATGGTAATTTTTCAGTGTAGAATATTCAAGTTTCTCACGTTACTTAAAAATCCTGCAAAAAAAATCATGAATGAGTTTTGAACCAAAACGAAGGGTTTGAGAAAATTAAAAATAACCCTAAATCGAATCAGTCTCATGTTCATCTACCAAGGACATGTTAATTATCCAATTCTGTTTTGTTTTGTATACCATGACTATCAACATATGCATTGTGTTGTTTAAATCTCCATCATGAAGCTTTAATTTAGTTATGGTTTGAAGAGATCATTTTTTAAAAATTTCTTGCCTTATTCATAAGAACACTTTTTTGTGTCTTATTTTAAACTTTATGGATTCATTTTTTAAAAAAATATTAAAAAAAATATTAAAAAGAAATCGTAAGAAATTTTCTTTTTTCGTGTATTCAGTAAATTCTTTTTAAATTAAAAAAAAAACAACGTGATTTCACAAAGTTTCAGATGGACGAATTGAACAAATTGATTGCTTTAAACTTTTCTTGTTGTTTCTGAAAATTGTTTTGTATTTCTTCTTTATTAAATGTTTGTCTGTATGTTAATAACTTTTTCATATTTTTCTTTACAATTTCTGTCAATCTAACCTTTTTTTAATAGACTCATGGCACATTTCCAATAAAAATCAAAATTATTTGAACTATGAAATACTTTTTTTTTTACTTATTTTGTCAAGATTTTTAAGTTGCATAAAATATTACAAAAAAACACTTCAAACGATGATCCAAATGATTTTGATGAAAAAATCTTATAAAAAACTTGTTACATTTTTTTATCATTTTCCTGAAACACTTATTTCATCTGAATGTTTCTTATTGTAAGTTTTCACGTTGATTGAATCCGTGAAAGATGAGATTGTATTAGACAATAATGTTTTCGTTATAGATGTTAACTTTATTTTTCTGATAAATAATGCCATGGTTCATGTCCATGAAGAAAATTGGAATGGTTTTCAATAGAAATAGTCATTTTACGGAGTGAACTTCTCTAATACCTTTTTTTCCATCTTAGGAATATCTTTGCCATATGTGACTTCTTAAAAGTTTTCATCTGCTCATGAGCTGGAAACATGTCAAAGATACGGAAGAGCTTAAAAATTTACCATTTTTCAAGTCGGTTATAACAAAAAGTCCTAATAACTTAGGATAATCCAATTGGTTAGCTGCCAATCTAAATAATTTACACATTTTTGACAACAGGTACACCAACCAGTCATTATCAGTAAAGTTTTTGGAATGACACTTGAATTGAGTGATGACCATATTGAATCAGATTATTTGCTTAATAAACCAGGCTAACTTTTTCGTTAAAAACTTTCGAGTTTGAAATTTTATATCAAACTAGCTGACCCGGCAAACTTTGTTGAGTATTTGAATTTCTTAAAGATAATGCAATGTAAGTAAGCAGAAAAATGTAAATAATTACACTAGTTTATAAAATTTTAAAAAAATCGAGAACTTTATTGACCGACCTATATTTTTAATGTAAAATCGGGCGCTGAGTCCGAAAATGAAATTCAAAAGAATCTCAGTAAAACAGTTTTTGAGTTATGCTCCAAATATAAAGTTTTGGAAAAATAAAAAAAAAGTACATGTACTTAGATTAAAATATCTCGGACTGCATAACAGTAATTTGAAATCTCTGTTTTGCATATTAAAGGTAAACAAATTTTCTATCGATCATTTGAAAATCATTTCTGCGCATCATCAACAGTATTGTTGATATTAGTGGCTTTATGAAACAAAAAATTATAAAAAAACGCATTTTTTTAGAGAAAATTTTGTTCGAGTGAAAGTTTTAGACTCGATGGTAACATTTAAAAAATCTTATTTTCTATTGGCCTTAAATGTGAATTAGTAACAAAGATTTCAAGTGGTTATTTTCAAAAACGGTTGAAAATTGAAGAAGTTACGGTTACTTTACCATAACAGTAATTTTCTGCATTTTTTGAATAATTGAACGAACCGCTGTATACTAAACATAGTATAGGAAGAAATCAACATGGTTAATCTCATTCGCTCCGACTCAAAATAATTTTTTAGCTTACCAGAAGGTCACATGCCAATTTTCAGAACGATCTGACCATGGGGAGGGGTTGCTTGAGTCCCAAACGTGAATAGGATTTTAAGGTATAATGCTCGGGAGAAGCAAAAAATACTGTTTTTTTTCAATAATTACTTTTTTCTTAACCAGCCGATTGTTTTTTTCTGATTGATTTGATTGAAGCCTAAGTTGAGACAAACATTTCACTCGAAGACTGTAACACGATTGAATTTGAAACAAAAAAGTTATTGCGGTTCAAAGGCATCAAACTTTGTCTAACACGCAATGAGTACTTTTTACGCATTGCGATTTATACGAGAATTTTCAGCCGAAATACAATCTTATTAAACATGGTATCATAATATAATCTAAATTAGAAGAGGTGCTGGACATTTTTGGTTAGTTTAAATTCAGCGGTAGGTTCAGAGATGTCTATTTTTTTCCATGATCCATGTTGATAAGATGAATGGGAGTTGAAACACTTGCCCTCCCTTCCGCAGAATATTCGCAACATCCGATAGTGGAAGTATCACAATTTGCCATTCTAAAAGTTGATACTTTCAATAGGGCATAAGTCGTTCGGTGAGGTAGTTAGTTGGCTTAGTTTTAAAGAATTAAAAATAGAGAAAGCGTGGAAATATTGCGATGTTAGGTAAAGGTTGCGGTATTCGCCTCTCCAATGCTCTAGTAAGTGTGTATTTGCGGTTTATGAATTTCGTTGGCTCATTCTTAAATCAAGCATTTACAAGAACTAGAGGCTCATTGGATGGGAATGCGGTTGTTGAAGAATCCTATATTTCATTTAGTAAGACAGTGGATGAGTATTTGCGGTTTATGAATTATTATTCTGATTCTTTAATATAGCGTTTTTCAATCACTGGGGGCTAATTGGATGGAAATTATATTTTATGGTTTTAGGTTTGTGAAACGAATCTGTCTCTTGTGTTGTTTTATAATATTATAGTTCAAAGCAAACAGTCTTAAATAATTTAAAATCTAATTCAAAAGTCGGCATTCAACTGTGTAAGGCAGGTAGGGTAGGGCGAAGCTCAAACAGTAAATTTGCATGAGTTTTGAGCTAGAATTTTTGTTAGTTTGAAATAGGCTTGCTCAAAAAACAAAACAGGCTCTCACATCCATATTTTAGTAAAATTGGATTCTGTGATGTGACAGGAATAATGTAGCCTACTTCTACTACTGATTTGAGCTTGATTTGTTATTAGTTTAAGCTGGGCTTCTTTTCAGATATTGATAGATGATACGAACTAAAATCCTTTTTTTCTCTTTTCTTTTTTTTCTGTTTTCATTTCATGTATCGTGGCTACACTACCGACAAATCATTTGGTCCAATGATGACGTTGAGCAAGCCATCCCTTAACATCATTGGACCCAGACGATGGCTTTCGCATGGCTGTCAGCCCAAGGAACTAACTAATGATCAACAGCTGAATATGGTGTCCTGTAACTTGGTGAGATCCTTACTTTTTATTTTTAATATTTTCAATGCGCCCATAAACAGTAGTATGTAGATGCTTGGGGAGTAAGTAGAGGCCAGTCTCGAACCCCCCTTGCCCTTCCTCCAACTGGTATCAGGAGGGGTTGGTTTATTATCTTGAACTGCATTCTGTCCATATCCAGCCGGAATGGAAGAGATCATTCATGAGCCCTATCTTTAAAAAAGGTGACAAACAGGACGTGCGTAATTACCGAGGTGTCACGTCGCTAGCTGCCTGCTCAAAGGTTTTGGAGAGGATCGTCAACGATGCAATGTTTTCTTCGTGCCGGAGTTGGATTTCTGAAAATCAGCATGGATTTTTTCTCAAAAGATCAGTAACCTCAAATCTGGCAGTTTTCACATCATTCTGTTTATCCAATATCGTTGGCGGCAAGCAAATTGATGCCATATATACTGACATTACTGCCTCGTTTGATTCAGTGAATCACGAAATTTTGCTTAAGAAGCTACAACATTTACGATTTTCCGAAAGACTGTGTGTATGGATCAGGAGCTACCTAACAAACCGTCGTTTAGCTGTCAGAATTGGCTCTGCTGAATCAATCGACTTCATTCCAACTTCAGGGGTACCACAAGGCAGTAATTTGGGCCCATTACTGTTCACGCTGTTCTGCAATGATATTAACATGCTTCTTGTTGGATGTTGAGTACTCCTGTATGCGGATGATCTGAAAATATTTCTGACCATAAACAGCCTAACTGATTGCCACGAATTACAACAATACCTCGATACAGTAGTGAACTGGTGTGCAGTCAACCTTCTAGTTTTGAGTGTTGCTAAGTGTTGTATCATAACATTTGGACGCGGGAAACAACCGTTCGTGCACGATTATAATATTCTGGGCGAACAATTGCATCGTGTAGACCAAATTAAAGATCTTGGTGTTATTCTAGACAGTCATATGACTTTCAAGCACCACTACTCTGCAACTATCGAGAAAGCTAACCGGATGCTGGGATTTATCTTACGTTTGAGCAAAGAATTCACTGATCCTGTCTGCCTGCGAGCTCTATACTGCTGTTTGGTTCGTTCAACATTAGAATCTGCAAGCCTAGTGCGTACGATATGCTCTTCGGGAGTTGCCTTGGGAGAACCCTCTTAACCTGCCACCGTATGCTCAGCGTTGTGCCCTACTGGGACTTCACACACTCTCGGATCGTCATACCATCGGCCAGTCACTGTTCGTGGCGAAGGTTTTACGAAATGAAATCGATTGTTCATGGCTTCTTTCTCGATGTAATATCTATGCCCCTGAAAGAGCTCTGCGAAATCGTGACTGGCTTTCACTAGAATCAAGAAGCACTCGGTATGGTAGTAACGACCCTTTACGTTCCGCAAAAATAAGCTTTCTACGTTTTTATACGCTTTTTGACTTCAATGTATGTACACCAACCTTTAAACGACGGATTGAATCTTATTTAAGTGACGAATTGAGAAATAATAATTAGAAACATCATCGTTCGTGCAATGTAACTTTTATGTAACCTTAAATTAAGTATATCATTAAGACAACTATGTCAGATGGTTTATAAAACAATAAAACAACAATAAAACAACAATATAATGCAGTTGATGATGGTCTAACCAACGTTTCATGATCGCTTACTATTCTACGCTGCCTACTCTAAACTTTAAAATCTTCTTCTCCAAAAACTATCTCTAATTTTCATTTCCAGCGTCAGCTCCCCGAGCTATTTAAACGCCACAAAAAAAATTAATTAAAGAGCGGACTCACAGAATTCATAATAGTCTGAGAATAACTAGAAAAACACTAAACAGTTTTGTCACCATCCCATATTGCGCAGGTTTAGGGGAAAAATTATCAAGATATCTTTGGCAATTCGACATAAATGTTGCTTTCCAACCTGTGGATAAAATTAAAAACCTGATTCTAACAAAAACCAAAGATAAAATCCCCAAAAACAAAAATATCAATGTTGTATACCGGTATGTTTTTTTACCGAGTCTATAGAGAACAGACAGAAATAATTTTTTTTCTATTTTAAAGTTAATCTTTAACAAATTTTTGTAAAGTTACAAGGGACTCGAGAATGTGACGAAAGCAGGGCGTGGCGTTTTATTTCCAAATTGAGATTTTTTTCAGCTTTTTTACATCTGAAATTGTTTAAAAGAATACAATCGAGGGTTGAATTTGAAGTTTGAATCGAAATACTCAAATGAAATTCACCTACATAGTTAAATAACTTCCTTTTTAACTATAAGTTCATTTTATAGACAGGTTTTAGGCGTGCTGAATGTTTCAAAATTCAATAAAAAAGTTTAATTTGGAATTTGAACATCAAACAAAACGAAAGTGAAAACTTTAAAACCTCGGTGACATATTATTGAAAACTAAATTCAGAAAACCATTTTTAGAATGACGAATTTATATGCAAGGGCAGAGTGGGGTATCGTGGGCCACTCTTAATAGCTTCCCCATCATTTTTCAAAATCCAGAAAAAATAGTATTTTTTAAACAGCCGGAACTCGACATAAATTTAAAAAAATATATACAAAAAGTCTAATAATACGTTAAAAATGTAGAAAATCATTACATTTATCTTTTTCATTTTATCTTTCAATATAAAGTAGATATGGAGCTAAGAAAAAAGTGGCCCATGATACCCCACTCTCCCCTTACAATTTTGAACAGTGGGAAAGAGATACTTAAAAAATATCCATTTATTATTTATTTAGATTTAAAAAAAAATATAATTTAAACTGGAAAAAAATTTTACTGAGGATTTAAAGTTGAGACTCTCCCCTGTCTTTCACTTTAATCAAATTCTATATTTCCTCAGTATATTTTCAAAGAAACGCATAATTATGACAAAGATCTATTACAAGGTTGCCGAAATCACAGAAAAATCCTTAATTTCACAGAATTTTGAGCCAAACTTCATCACAAAATCTGTGTCACAGAACAAAGAATTTTCGGAATATTCACAGATTTCACAGAATTTTAAAATTTTGGACGTTTTTTCAAAATTAATTTTCATATGTCAATTCAAATTATGAATAATTATCTTTGAATTGAAGAAATATGATAAAATTGATAATGTTAATTGGTTTATCTTAAGTATTCTAAAGTCTAAGTTCTAAGTATTCTAAAAAAGACGCAATTTGACATGACTTTTGAATGAAGTTAATCAAAAAAGCATCACAGAAAATCGTCGCAGAATTTTTGAAAAAAATCACAGGAAGTCAGAATTTTTTTTCGTCATAACACAGATTTTTTTTCGGCAACCCTGATCTATTATTCCGTACTCTCAGCTGATTGCAGCCATAACAGACAGGAACAAAAGTTCCACAACTTCCAAATGGAATGAAAATTATGATAATGCCGTGATGATAAATCAATTCAAATCCTCATGAATCTGTGAACTCCTCCTCCTCCTCCTAAAGATGAGTGCGATTTGAATCAATTGAAACTGCCAAGAAGTCATTGCCAGTTCGCAGTAATAATTTGATTCTTTCGAGTAAGAGAGATACCCCGATTCAAGATACCGACAGCCATCCAACGCCAACAGGAGATTGTTTATCTTCAGTTCGTTCATTTTCCGGGGGTGCTTCTTCTAACTCAGATCGGTTTCGGTGTTAATCCGATTCCGACGCTGCAGATGAGCCTTTTCTCCGGCAAATCTTTCTTTGGCTGGTCGAGTTTTTCTGATTATATCGGCTCACACAGGCGTTGAATAAATTATCCCTTTTTCCTGTGTTTGGGTAAAGGGTAGTGGTTTTTATATTGTAATTTAAATGCCAGCCACCATAAGGTCAACTTCTGACCAAGTAAATGGGGATTTAATGGGGATACTGTGCTTTTTCGGGATAAGAAAACAATCCAAAATCGATAAGACGTTGAGAGACCGAAGCAGCAAAAAAGAAGACAGCAACAAATTTTAACCACTTAATATCTCCAAGATGGAAGGATTTTGTTGAATCGCCCATTTTCTGTCAACTAGCAGTTAGCTTTCACCGATGAATCTCTGGCAGTGTTTAGAAAAAAACGTACGACAGAAATAGAATTTGTCGAAGAATTCAACCAAGAAGGTGCAATTATTTTACAACATGAGAATACAGAGCATGGTTTAAATTTTCATCATCAAAATGCTTTAATTTATTATTTTCATTCAGAACCAACACATGAAATCTTTTCAAAACAAATTCCAAACCAGCTTCAGCTGGTTCTGCTTTCGAAGGGATAAATATATTTTTCCAATCATTTAACGCTTATTTTCTGCGAGCGACTCGGGCAGCGTTATGCATTGAATGTTTATTTATGTTTCGGGCTAAATGAACGGAAAATTTTCATCATCAATCCGCTCATAATTCCTCATCTCATCGCCCCCGGGGGGCTTCGATTAATTTTATTTTTCATTTTTTTTTTTCATCGGATGAAATCGATTTTCCTGTTTTGAAGATGGAAAAAATATATGTATCTCGGTTTATCGCTTCCGAAATTCACTCTAGTGTGAAATCGCTTCGATCGGAAGAGATTTCCCAAAATCCATCATCATCATCATCGGCTTCCGAAAACGTAATGTACTGAAGCCATTTAGCGCCGCACCACTGCCGGGTGGTGGAAAATAAAATTTCCTCCATCGTTCCCCCACACCGTATGAAATGAGAAATGATTGACTCTGTGATTGAATGTGTAATTTAATGGATGGTCAGAGTTAATAAATAAATTTTAAAAATATGAAACCGGATTATGGTTATGAGCTGAGCGATTTTTCTTCTGCGCTCTTTCTCTTAGGCATAAGTGATGGTGTCGTAAATAACTCAATCTGAATTCATCTTCTGCGGCTTAAGGGAAAAAATACCACACCAGGCGATCAAGCCAGCCAATTTGGTTTCGGTCTGACGAATGATTGGGATAACATCCAATAAGCTTTCAAAATTCCGATGAAATGATTGAAAGCTATCGAAATTATGAGTGAACATAATGTTGAGGGGATAATATTTCAATGTTTAAGATCCCTGAAAACGACAAGTTGAAAAGTTTGTTGCAACGCGATTAATTCATGCATTACAATTAAGTCCAAAATGTTCTTGTGACCGAGTTCTTTTTAAGAAAACTTTTTCCGAAATCAGGTGTTTAAAAAGTTTTTTCCCTTCAAATGTTCTTAAAATTTCAATATCTTATCAGAATTAAGAACGACTCTCAAAATTAGATAAACTTTAACCGATTGTACAATACAACTTTCTTGAAACACGCCCACTTCACATCCTACATAATTTTTACACTTCTGAATATGTTACAAGGACTGATGTCTTGTCTTCATTGCCTTAAAATCTTAGATACTAAATTCTCAATTTTTTTATCTTTCATATCTCCATCTTTTGAGAAATACATAGGACGAAGTCAAATTGGTGGAGGAAAACATTGAAGACATTTTTTTTTAAACAAATGGTTTGAAAAAAAAAGGTTTATTTTGGTTTTAAAATTTAGTTTAGTTTTTAATAATTAAATAAAAACTGATTTCTGGAATCGTATGAAATTAAGAATGGATCACGAATAGAAAAATGGTATCAAACCATTCATCCTTAGCCAAAATATATTAACCATTTCAATTTGTGTTCTTATTTAAGAGTAGTTCTATTATTTTAAACGTCAAATCATAGTTCACACTTTGCGAAAATATCAATCATATGTTTGTTTTTGATTTGCTATTTGAATGCGTTTTAAACACTTACTCATTTTAGAAACTTATATTTTAACCAATTTAAGAACTTTTAAAATTCAAGCTCATGGCGCAGTCTTTTGAGATATGTTTTGATTTCTAATTTGGATTGCGAATTGAATGTTGGAAAAATTGATGTTGGAATTTATTCTAATACCTATGTATTCCTATTCAGAGATTTTCATATTTTTTTCTGATTTGTTATTTAAGCAATATATTCACGTTCGGAGTTGTTGATTATTTGTTAAGTATTAAATTTGAATTCTGATCTGTTTCTCAAATCAGATGAAGGAATTGAATATGTATTGTAGTTTTTCCGATTTATTTTAGTTTTGCTCTTTTTGCCCGCTGATGCCGAATTTTGAAAACCTCTCCATTTGCGGGTTCTTAAACGGGCCTCAATACTTCCGAAAGATTTCCCATGATATTGAAATTTAGTCACACACTTACGTTTCATTTATCTGAATATCTGATCTCACGAATTTCAATCAATAGTTTCGTCAATGACCCACTTTGTTAAAAGTTCATCTTTGGTGAAAGTTCATGATTCAAATATTTATAAATAGTGATGCTCCCGATCACTACACAATAGCAATCAATTCCTAAGACGACTTCTTCCAGAAACAAAAAAAAGGAAAACTAAAAACTCAAATAGAAACAAAAAATCCAATGCTGTCGGACGGAATTTCATCGTTGTTGTTTTAGCAATTCGTTGAAAGTAAATAAATTTTCCCGGTTTCCGAGCAGCGGTATAGAAGCGGCACGACGGGGATTGTTTATTGTTTACCGGTAAATTTGACAGCGCCGTGGCGGCGTGCAGCACGATAACGCGCCGCCAGACGCATCAGGAAAAAGAAAAATCATTCGATTCCTCGGGAGATGTTGATGGTGCCAGAGGCGCAACAAATCAACACAAACTTTGACTTTCCCGACTGGCTGGACTGTGGCCCTGCCGGTGTGGGTGGATGAACGAAAACAAACCGAGATTGGCTCAGGATCATGACATCTTTATAAGTTTACTCAAAAGTGTTTAGAATGTTTATATTTGGATGTTAAAATATAAACAAAGAAACAAAAACAATGCTTAGTTTTTACAACGTCTTCAATGAATCAAGATTGTCATTTGAAAATTAATTCATTTGATATTTAGAGTTTACAAGAAAAACTAAAGGAGAGTAGGGTTAAAACATATGCAAGTTGCGCTTATTTGCGAAATAAAATCTTGAGCATTATTTGTAATTAAGAGTTTAAAAATATTTGAACTGGCTTTCAAACATCTAAGAACAGTGAAAAAAATCGAGTTTTTTTACGCGTTTTCATCAAAGGTTGGGTTATGTTGTTCGGCAGGGATAAGCAATCTCATATTAAATTGATTATACGATTTATTTTCTAAGGTAGATTGATAATTTTATTAAAATAGCAGACCCTTCAAAACTAAAAAAATGATATACGAATTCTCACTGCACGTCACTTGTTTGAAGTTGCATTTGTCCCATAATCATCCAGGTTGTTGACTTTTTTTTATAGAATTTATGTTTTTTGTTGAGTTCTTTTAGAGGTATGCATGCAATATTATTTATTAGAAAAACGTTATATAGGAGTTAGTTTAGTCATTATTTTTCGTTTCAAGTAAAGTTAATTAAATGATGAAGTGAAATATGTTTGTTTATGATTAATGACGGAAATAAAGAAAGTTTGATAATAAAGCCTGGGTGAACAATTATAGATTTCTAATCGATATGAAGATAACTGACTGGCTCTAACTAACTCGAGGAATTCTAGACCGATCACACACCTGCACACACCGGGTTTCTTCTGAAGAGTGTTGGGATCTATGCATAACTATGACTCATCAAAATTCTGATTTCTCGACGAAAACAACATCTTTAATTTTGTGATTTAACCAGGGCTGGAAGCGAGCCACTTTTTAGTGACTTGGTTACTTTTTTTGGGTCAGACACTAAAAAGTCACTTTTTTTCATCATTTAGTAAGTAAGTAACTTTAGTAAGTCACTATTTATCGAAAAATGTTCACTTTTATCACCAAAAGTCACTTTTTGCACCGAAAATAAACCAATGAAAGAGTAATTTGAATTGCGCGTTTTAATATTGACATGAGGCGAAAATTGATTTGAGAATCCGCATTTAATTCCCCTATGTTTGGGGTGGTCCTAATAAATGGATGTTTTTTATATAGGTTTCTTCCAGAGAGAAGAACCACTCATTCACCTAATGTATTCAGAACTCGAGAGTCCGTACTATAGTAACCATCCAGAGTGTGCAAAGAGGATGTTTGGTCTGCCGATGCGATACTACCACAGGATATTTTTGATAACGTTGAAGTTTTTTTGGAAGCAAACACACGACTAAAAAAGGCCATCGAAACCCGTAATATGGCAGAAGTCGAGCTAGCTCAAGCGATGCTAGAGGGAGTTTCGACTGTTACAGGATTGCTAGCGAACCGGGAAAACCGGGAAAACCAGGAAAAACTTTGGAATTTGATCACGAAACCGGGAAAAAACAAGGAATTTCGGCATCTCACCGGAAAAATTGACATTTTTGGTCATAGGTCACACATAGGTCTTTTTCAGATGCGTCAGTGAAAAGACTTTAAAATGAATTTAATACTTGTTCTTGTTTGTCTGTGTTATAAACTTTCATTGCTATATCCTAAGTTTTTTCTCCGGAATAAATTAATGCTTGGTACTTAAATTTCACTGAATGCTGTTCAACCAAAAGACCTTGATTTACAAAGACCTTCATTATAATTTTGAATATCCGCTTCAGATTCAACACTCGGGATATACTTTCTGGCCATTTTGGAGATAAAATTCTTAAATTGTAGATGTTTCATAGCTAAATGGCGCGTTTTCACTTATTCCACCTAAGAAATTACAGGAATTAATATTATTTTTAACACTATCAGGTCATATTAAAAGTTCATCATCAAAATCTGCTGCCCCTGGAATATCAATCACAAAATAACTTTTCAACAAAAAAGTGAATCAAAAGTCTCTTCTATATAGCCAAAATATGTAAAACAAAAACACACTTTTCATGTTAAGTTTGTACTTGAATTGTGTGTAAACAAACAGTAAACGTGTAAACAGTTTTTTGTGAATGATTTAAAAAAAAAGAGTAAAGTTTATTAAATCAAATTTTTTTTTGGGTTCAACAATTCTTAGATGAAGAAATAAGGTATACATTTTTTGTTAAAGTTGATAGTTTGCACTTGCTCTAGTCTACTTTCTAAATTGAATATTCTTCCGGAAAATACATATCCTCACTTTTTGTTATTAAAAAGTAGATAATTTTATTTGTAACTTCAATTTACGTTTGCAAAAAATCAAATAGTTCATTCGGCCTTTTAAAACTTCAATCCTATCTTATCTATTCCAAAGAACAGACTCTTGTAAACAAAATAGAATAGAATAGACTCTTGTTCAGTGAATGTGTCTAGCGTTCTAGGTGTATTGGATTATACGAAATTGAATGTAAAGCTTCCCAATTTCTTATTTTCAAACGTCTACAAAGTGTAATAACATTATTTCATATTTATCTTTACCAAATTCATATTTTACGGAAAACAATTTACTACTTAAATTAACACGAATGAAAAATGGTTTTAATATTTTTAAAAACGTTTATATGGTTTTGATTCGATCGATAAAATATCAATCTTTGTCACATCTAGGCGTCATTTATTACCATGTGCTGTGTACAAATAAGCAAGAAAAAAAAAACACATCTAGGTTGCTTATCTCCCCCACGTGCATAAGAATTATAGGTACTTGGTTGAGAAATAGGCGCCTATTTTTTAAATTTTTCCAGCGATCAATGAATGCTTTGGTTACTATTATCTTGCAACGACGTTTGCTAGCGACGCCTCACCCATGGAGACGAAAAACAAACCCCTCGAAGAAAAAAAACTCTCTTCTTCTTCTTCTTCTTCTTCTTCTTCTATACTTGAGCTGCTTCACGGGCAGCTCGGGTTAAGGGCCAGTGACTTTGACTATATGCCCTGAAGAAACTCTCTAAAAATGAATGCCTGACTTTTCAATTTCAGATTTTGGCAAAACAAATATTATATGTTTTATTCGATCAGCAAAATGTCAACCTGAGTCACATCTAGGTGTTATTCATCACCATGTGCTGTAGAAATGAGCTAGGAATCAAGAACAAAAATATCACATCAAGGCTTCATATCGCCACCACTTGCATTGAAAATATGCTTGGTTGAAAAATACGCGCCAAAATATTCTCACTGATCAGTATGCTATGCCATGGTTACTATCTTCTAACGACGTCTGCTCGCGACGCCTCGACCTGGGAGACGAAAAACAAACCATCCAGAGGGAAAAAAAATCTCGAAAAATGGAAGCCATGACTTCCATTTCATTCAAAAAACTACAAATTTAATTATTACGGACAATTGATGCTGTTTTTATTCGATATAAACCGATTCTCATGGCTACAGAATATTCTAAAAATAATTTCATTCGAATCGTTTGGGTAATTTCAGAGGAGTAGTACTACAAACATCGTTACAAGAGAATTTTATATAAAAGATTTCAAAATTTAAGAGTATTTCTGAGAGTTTCGATTTAGATTTATCTCATATTCGCTTTTTTCGTTCATTAGTAAAATAAGCGTTTTAACTTATTGCGGAGGAATACGAGTTATCTCATTTTTTCGGTCTCTGCAAGTGTGCTACACTTAGAAGCATAACTCAAATGATATTAATTTAATAATGAAACTATTAACGACAAAACTGAACTTTTTTCCTCTCTTAAAGAGGTTTCTAGCTTAACCAGGTTCTCTTTTATAGAGGGTCAGCAATATACAAATGAATTAAAGTGATCTAGAAATTCAACTGTATTTGATAAAAATCCACCTGACACCAGTTGATGCATCAGTTCGAAGTTTTCTGAGTAAGCTTCAATATGGTACAAAAGTGTTGTTTTCTCTAACTTCCTTGGTCTAGTCAGGAAAACGATTCTAGTTTATGGAGGTATTACACTCTCACTCGAAGAGGTTTTGTGTTTTGCAAATCTTGAGACTCGTTGTTTTCTCTCACTATAGAGGTTTCTCGCACATCTAGGTTAGGCTGTACAAGTTTCAGTTTCGACGTAAAATTATTCAGTATTCGATATACATATTTCATAAAATTATTTTATGCAAAAAGCAAATAATTTGGCAGCGTGAGACGTTTTTAAGCAGAGTTACACCTCTTTTTTTATCAGAAATTCATCAGAAATTTCAATGTAGTTGTTGTTGTGTATTTCATTTGAATTGGTCTGAGGAAGGAAACATTACATCGCAAGTGTTAAGTTTTTAATTCATTCTAAGTTAAGCTGTTGCTTATAGTTTCCGAAATCTAAGGTCTTAACCCTGATAAAAAATTATATATTAAACTCAAACAATTAAACCTCAGCCCTTTTTTATACACGCGTTACTATATTTACACGAATCTTTAGTTCAAATGACTGTTACTATAGTTATTTATTGTTTTGTTTGAAAAAACATGTTTTTCAAAAATATTTTTTTGGATTTGTACAAAAAATTATAACTGGATATAGAAAATAACTAAATATTTTCCGGCAATATGATGATTTTAGGTTTTGTATTCCCATTCAAGATGATTTTATAGTATGTTTCGATGTATTGTTAACATATTTCTATATAAAAAGTACTTTTTTTCTAGAACTCTATAGAAATTCTAGAAAATTTATATTGGCTGAAAAGTACTACATCATAGTTTCAAGATCAATTTAACCCGACTTTTTGTTTGCAAAATTGTTGAAATTGTGAAACAAACCAACGAATATTTGCCCAGTTCGTTTGATTTGTTTTTAAAAAATCATGAAAGCCTGTTAATATGAAACGAAAAGACTACGTGTTACAAGACGCCGAAGTGTTTGCCATAATTTCTAATCGGTTAACATGTTTTGGGATACAATTATTAAAAATTTGAAGCCTTTTATATTATTTTTTTTTATTCGCCATGATTTTAAATTAAAAACGAGTATAAAAAATACTGGAAAAATCATCATTTATAACCGAGAAAAAACCTGGGAAAACCCGGGAAAAACTTTGGAATTCCAAAACGAAAAATCGCTAGCAACCCTGCTGTTAGAAAACAGCTGTCTTCACAAAAACGAGCTGCTGACCAAGTTCAAGATACCGTAGAGAAGAAAAAAGTGCCGAAGCCAAAAACCGAAGAATTACCGAAGACGGTGGACTTAAATTCGTTTTTCATGGTACAAAAAGGAATAAATTTGTAATCTAATGAACATTTAACACTTGGCAGATCAAAAATCATCTTTAGTAAACTTGATAACTACAGAATTATCTTTGGCTGACTATTTTAATTGCTTCAAAATCTATTTAATGACTTTTTTTGTACTCCAAAGTTACTTTTTTCGTTCTACATAGTCACAATTTTGTCACTTTTTTCGGTCCTCAAAGTCACTATTTGGTCACTTTTTTTAAAATTTTGGTCACTTAAGTCACTACTATTTCATTGTCAAACCGCTATCTGCCCTGTTTAACCCAAGAAGTTTGTAACGATTACACAGGGCATTCAGTGAAATTCAAATTTCGCTAGAAATATTATCAACACCATAAGACGGACTAAATATTCAAAACTAGTTAATTCCATGTTTTTTGTGAATATTGAAAAATAAAGCACTTCAAAAACATTGAAATTTTGCTTCAAACTTGCTACTTGTAATCAATTTTGAAACTTTTCATAAATTTACTAAAAAATCATGATCGATTCAAAAAGATGATTGAAAATAGTAAAAATAAGTGAAACGTTTATAAAGTTTAAAATGCATATCATATATTAAGTTTAGAATTTCAAGCTTTGAACATTGTTTGTAGATTTTGTCTATCGCCTCTAGTTTTGGTGATATAGAGTTCAAAAGTTTAAAAATGAATCAGTGTTGAGTGAAATCAATGATTGATAACTGATGAACTAACATATCTACATGATTAAAAAAACTGAATCTGAATTTGTTTACATCATTTGATTAAGATGGAAAAATTTAATTAAATCTTTTCGTTGAAGCTTGCAAATTTATTTAATTTTTGCTTTTGCTTTGTTTTGTTGCTTTGTTCAAATATTTTTAAAAATTTGTTGAAATTCCTTTATTAAACGGAAAACTTGTCCAACTTTTTTCGCAGAAGTCAAAATAACTTGCAGTCTAAGAAAAAGTTGATAGTTATTCAAATTTTTTTGTAAAATTTTAAAGTTTTGTCAAACAAATTTCGATTTTTGTTAAATGATTTTAACATATCTAAAAGTTATTTAAAAAAATGAAAGCTGATTATATAAATAATAATAGCATATTTTGATTTAATTATTTTAATGAAAATTAGCTATACAGTTCTTTGCACTTCGGAAAGATGTGAATTTTGTGGCCTTGTGTTGTTTATAAAAAAAGGTTTTGGATATAGAGTTGAACGTTAAGAAGAACAAGACACACATAATAAAATTGAAGCTAAAATTTGTTACTTGAAGAATGTTTATAATTAGCGAAAAATTGTAATGACGTTTTTTTATAATGAAAGTGGTTAGGAAAAAATGAACTTAGAGTTCTTTTTGGGATAATTTTAATGACTATCGTAAGTATAAAACCTCTATCACATTTCTATCAACTTGTAGATACATAAAACAAGTATTCGTGAAATAGTTATTCTTCTTAATAAAAACCCATTCTAAATACAATCCATTTTTTGTATCAAGATTTTAGTTTCAATACAGATGATCTATTGAATTACAAAACTGAAATTTACAAATAAAAATAAGTATCAATTTGGAAACTTCTTTAAATAAAATGTCTTAGGCCTTGAGTGATTTAAGTATGAATTTCACCGCAGGCGAGCAAATTTTCTGTCATGTACGGTAAATTCCTCTCATGAACTGAAAATTTTACTTGGGAAAAATCTCCATGGAGAGGGGGGGGGGGTTGAGTATGGGGAACGGTGGTGTTAAACTGAGGTTAATGGATTTATTGACTGATTTCATTTTTAAGTGTATTTTTTTATTATTTTATTATTTTTGTTTATTACTAATTTAAGTACTATTCGATTATACATTTGAAAGTTTGTTACATAATTTTTTTCGTATTTCGTAGCCAGTAACAAAAAAAAGGAACTTTCATCGATGATAAAATCATTGAAATCGTTCAGAAGTAAGCATAAAATAAGTCTATATATTTTAAGAATGCCTGCAATTTAAAAAAAAAACTATGCTCAGATCAAGATAAGCTTAACCAACCAAAGCTCTTGATGAAATTCAAAGGATTTTTTATTATCGGCAGAAATAAATCAAATTTTTAAGTAAGTTTCTTAAAATCTTAAACCAGATTTAAGTTTAAAATTTGAAATCAAGCTCTTGGAAAAACTGAAATATTAACCCTTTAGAACCATTTTTGTTCGCTGAAAAACTAACAGGAGTTGTATTTTGTGATTATTTACAACCAACTTTTTTTTTTCTTGAAAAAAACATATTGATGAAAAATATTTGATACGTAAAACAAAATATTTTATGCAATTATTTTAATTAGTCATTTTTAACTAATTTCAAGCTTTTTTTTTCAAAAAACCAATCCAGCATCATTGTTAGATTTAAGGCTACATATTTGTATTTTTTTTTGATCAACCACTGTATAAAACTTTGTTTTCTAAGACTCCGAAAATGATAAATTTTGGTTAAATGGGCCATTTCTCGTTTAAATTGATTGCTTCTTTTAGTTATAGCAAAAGCCACGCGCAAGTCAAACCACGCGTATAACACATCAGCCGTCATCATTTTAGAATCTTAGAACAACATCTTCTGAGTCATTTAACGAAAAAAAAATTAAAAATACCTAACTATAAGATGCAGTTTTTTGATAATTTTAGTTAAGGCACTAGAGAGTTGTTCAACGAGGGAATTTCATGCATTTTCAAAATGAATTCCATTATTAAATATGCTTTAAGAATAACTTTTGAATATTAATTTTGTTTCTAAAATTTGAACTGTCGTTCAACATTTGAACTTGGAATCTGTTCCTGATTGCATCAATTCAATACGAAACTAAAAAAAAAACAATTTCTTAATCCTAATTCTAGACCAGAATATCAAATATGAGCCAAAATGTGGGTTTAATTTCATGAATCTATTATTCAATTTCTGTTGTTTTGGGTTTCCATCTGACTTTAAATCCGACTTGTGAATCTCGATTAATACCTATATGGGTTTCGTTTAATGAATCTGATGCTGACTTTTCAATTGTGTATCGCCATTTTAAAGCTTCGTTATGTTTGAATTCGGCAAAAGAATATAGTTTAAGAACTTCGAATCTGAATATGAAACATAAACTGAGGATGGTTTCTAGTTTTCCTTTTTTTTTCTTTTACGGAAAATTTTATCTTAATATTGAAAAAGTTTATAAGATTCGCAAATTATGAACCAAATTTAAAATGAAAGGCAAAAGTAAATTTTAACCATGATTTCAAAACAGCTTTGATTTCTGATTTCTTTAGATGTTTCGAAATGAAAATCAAGAATCCTTGACTAGATTTAGATATGAAATTTGAAAACAGTAATACAATGAGTTGAATCTCATTCAAAATTTAGTATACTGAATTGAATTTCGGTCAATAAGTGAGAGTATCAGTTGAGGGCTAAGCCCCTCTTTAAATAAACATTCAACATAATCAACGAGTGAGAAAACTTTGAAAATCGGTGACAGAATTCTTTCCGAGGTTTTGCCTTCAGTCCTTAATCAATATTGTTACTCTTGAATAATCTTATTCAATCATCGAAATTTGATTTAGATTTTAAAATTTTGAGTGTAGATTAAAATACCTCGCTTGATTTTTCTGGACTCTCATGGTGGCTGGTTTTGCTCGATTGGAGTGACCCTGGCAGAATATGAAAAAATCCAATCGTGAAATTTCGTTTCTTCATTTACTATAGGCTCGTTAGTCGCAGTGACAGGAGTCCAACATAAAAGTAATCATAATATTCAATGAATTGAATAATTCTTCCTAAATAAAACATTTTAAGTTATCAGTTAGATTTACAAGTTATGTCGAAATGTATTTGATTCGTATGGGAAACAAGTTTTAAAATAGCGATTGAGAAGAATATATTTTAATAAATTTACATCGATGAATGGATAATAACATATCTGTTTAGAATATTTCTGAATTTTTTTACAAAAAACAAATCCATGATTGATATAAATGCTCTTCACTCCAGAAGGATACCTACAAGAAACCACATCCACATCCAACTTACCTTTGCCTGAAGAGTCTCGTTCTCCGAGTGCCTCCTTTAGATCATCAATCGTCAGCACTATCCGATAGGGAACGTTCAGATTGGAAGCCAAAGCCAGCGGAAGGGCCCAGTTGGTATCTGCAAGGTTGGAAAAACAGAACGAACTTTTTCAGTGAGGTGGTTTATTTTACAAGAATGTTGAATAATCTGGTTGCACCTTTAAAAAAACCAACAGTTATTGAAATTACCATTTGAGGAATAAAATAAAAACGTCGTTTGAAGCAAGAAAAATACCCAACATCTCCGAAGGCATTTATTCATCCAGCCAAAGGGTGATTCTGCTCAAGATTTTTCCCGAGTTTTACTTTTTATTTTGTTTTCATGGCAATGTCGGGCAATCAATCAGGCAGCTCTTTCAGCTTCGCGCGGATGCAGTAGAAAAAAAAGAGTCAAGTGGAAAAAATTACACGGAAAATTGATTCCATTTGAGTGCTTTCGCGTTGCAACGACGAGGGAAAAACAGTCGATTCATGGATTTCGATGCAGTGGAAGACCTTGAGAGTTTTAAGTTGTAAAATTAAGAAAAACGAAGAGCTTGTTCGATATAACATCTTGAATTTTAAGTCTATTTTGATGTTTGCCGATAAAATTTTTCTCATAACATAAATTTCAACAAAAACAAATAAATCTTTTTAAAATTATGACTGAATCATTCACTGGCGCTGTACACAAACCAGATAACATACATAATCAATAAGTAATTACGCACTCCGGTGAGCAAATATTTATGATGATAATATCCGCACATGTTCAAATACTTGCGTTCGAAGCCAAGCGGCATTCCAAGTTTACTGAGCGATATCCGTTTTCTAGATACTGTTAGCATCATGTAAGAATAAATACCGAGCTTAGACAAACTCACCACCAAAAATTCGTTTCGATAAACCAAACAAACCGAAAAGGGGAGCATCAGAGGTATGGCAGCAGCAAAAAAAAAAATACAATTTTTCGGTTCTGCGCCCGAGCTCCAGGGCTGCCGCTTTCTGGTGGGATCATAAATTGTCGAAATTAAATATGCATAAAAACCAATTGCCGCCATATATCTGGGAACTACACCCACCCACGCGTTTTGTTCCTCCCCCACACAAAAAAAAACACCTGTAGCCACTAAACCCTTCTCGAGCGAAATTGGGTTGGAAAAATTTCAGCAGGTGGAAAATCATCGACCATCGAACGCACCTTATCGACCAAAAAGTTAGCGTCAGGGAGGCAAAGATTGAAGGAGGAAGAAGCAAAAACCACAGAGTCAAACGCCGCACGAGATTTTTTATCATGCCAACTGGAATCCAAACAACGAACGCAAGGAATGCCTGCATACAAACACGTAATAAAAATGGGTTTCTTCACGCTAGAAAATCGGGAGCTAAAGAAAAAAAAATCCTCCAACAATCATCGATTTTCGCTTATGGATTTGACGTGCTGTTAGATGAATTCCAATCAACGAAGAAAAGCGACCACCACTCGATCGCTCGCTCACTCGCCATGTCTCAGACAAGCAATAGCAGCAGAATGGCGGCAAAAACGCGTTGATTGTGTGCGATTTTCAATGATTTGAATAAACAAACAACAAACCAGAACAAATAATCGTTTTCCCCCGGGTAGGTATTTCGGAATACAGGCTGAGGTTGGAAAATTTAGCGTTAGTGGCAGAAAAATCATCAATATCGGTACCGCACACTTGCTATTCGTAGGCCAGGAATTTCGCTTGATGGCTTTATAGCTCGGTTGCAGATTGAACTTTATTATTAGAAGGTCTGTTCATTCGATTTAAAGTCACTACTTGAGGACTGGCTGAGTTGCTGAATTGCTGATTTGTTGGCTTGCTAAATTATTGACTTACTGTTATGCAACTTGCCAACCTGATGACTTGCTGACTTGCTGGCATATTGACTTGCTGATATAGGGTGAGCTCCAGTTTCAATAAAAGCGCAAAAATATCGTGCACAAATGTTGTTCCTCCACAACATATCGCTGAGGCAGACAGCGATAGTTGAAGAAGTAAACATTGAAGCATCGAAATGCGATTCGGAAGTATGGAGAGGAAAGCAACTTAGTGGACAAAAAAATCTGGGCGGACCAAAGTTTTGTCCACCGGGTCCGGTGGATAAAACTTTGTACCGGAAAGTCTACGTGCTTACGCCAGTAAGAAGACTGCCTCATTTTAGGATGTGGCTCAAAAGTAGGATCTCCTTTCAGCGCCGTTCATCGTGCCAATATTGAGTTTTTAAACATATAAGAAGCAGAAAAAGTCCAATCGCAAACCAAAACAAGCTGCGTTCGTTAAACCAAGAGCTCGCAAATTACACGATCAACTGTTGTGTGGAAAATCGGCATGCGTTATCATCGACGACGAAACCTATTGCAGTTTTGATTACAAAACGCCTTTGGGTGACCAACACACATTTCACTGTTCAGGATGACCAAAGTATTAACGAGACGGTGACATCGATTTTTACCGAAAAATTCGGTAGAAAGGCAATGGTTTGGCAAGCCATAAGTGAGTGTGGCATACTTTTCGAGCCGTAAGTGACCACTGTCAAAATAAATACAACTGTTTACATCCGAGAGTTCCTGAACCGTCACCTGCTCCCATGATCCGCAAGCCAGTACTGTTTTGGAAGAATTTGGCATCAGTTCTCTAAAGGGTGATACGGTCAAAATTTGGGCAAGGGAAAACGCGTGTAAATCGGTAAAATTGTTTATTTAAAAAATCAAATTAAATTTCTTTTTCAAGTTTAATTAGTATAAAATTCAGGAAAAATGTTCAGTTAGGCTTCCGCTTTTCCAAATCCAAATTGCCGGGCCTTACGTTTAACCCCTGCCATCAGATTTTGTACAGCCACCTTGTCCACCTTCTTCGCGGCAGAAAGCCAGTTTACCTTGAACTGCTGCTCGTCCTTAGCAGTTTTTTTGGTCTTCTTTAGGTTCCGCTTGACAATAGCCCAGTATTTCTCAATTGGGCGGAGCTCTGGCGTGTTGGGAGGGTTCTTGTCCTTGGGAACCACCTGCACGTTGTTGGCGGCGTACCACTCCATGGCTTTTTTACCGTAATGGCAAGATGCCATATCCGGCTAAAACAGTACGGAACAACCGTGTTTCTTCAGGAAAGGTAGCAGACGTTTATTCAAACACTCTTTCACGTAAATTTCTTGGTTGACAGTCCCGTAAGCTATGAAAATGGTGCTTTTCAAGCCACAGGTACAGATGGCTTGCCAAACCAGATATTTCTTCGCGAACTTTGACAGTTTTATGTGCTTGAAAATATCTGCTACATTTCCCCTTCCTTTTGCCGTATAAAACTCCTGTCCCGGAAGCTGCTTGTAGTCGGCTTTGACGTAGGTTTCGTCGTCCATTACCACGCAGTCAAACTTCGTCAGCATCGTCGTGTACATCCTCCGGGATCGCGCTTTGGACGTCGTATTTTGTTTATCATCGCGATTTGGAGTCACTACCTTCTTGTAAGTCGATAGTCCGGCTCGTTTTTTGGCTCGATGCACGGTTGTAGGCGATACACCCAGCTTATTTGCGGCATCTCGGAGAGAGAGGTTAGGGTTTCGCTTGAAACTACCGGCAACTCTCTTTGTCGTCTCAGCGGCTTCCGGTTTTCGATTCCCCCCCGATCCAGATTTCCTGGCTGTCGACAAACGTTCCCCAAACACTTTAATTACATTTGTAACGGTTGATTTGACAACTTTTAGCGATTTAGCCAGCTTTGCACGCGAGAAGCTCGGATTTTCGCGATGCACGAGCAAAATTTTGATACGCTGCTCTTCTTCCTTAGACGGCATTTTGACAACTGAAGAGTGAATTCCAAAATCAAAATAGGAGCAACATTCTACACACATACACCTTCAAAATGAGGGGTGTTCAGGTTTTCGAAATGCAAAATTGAAAGAAATACGTTAAGTTGATATTGACCTAATTTTGACCGTATTTTATTCAAAGGAAATGATGGCTTGCTACTAATCCAGCAATGAATCTGCCGAATTATCCTTAAGCGAGACCGATTGGGTTTTTTGGGCCCTTACTAAATCGTATTTGAAAAAAAAAAAAACACGTTAAGCC
This sequence comes from Uranotaenia lowii, assembly GCF_029784155.1. NCBI lineage: Eukaryota > Metazoa > Arthropoda > Insecta > Diptera > Culicidae > Uranotaenia > Uranotaenia lowii. The sequence goes on along the minus strand of NC_073693.1, from coordinate 272,510,331 downwards.
TGCATATTCTTGCGAAAACTTCGCGAAGGACTGTACTGATGTTGAAAAAAATCATCAAAAGCAGTTTGTGCTGAAGGTTTTATTAAGCACTCTTCGATCAAAAATTCGACCATTGGCCTACGATTGAATAGGTTATAATTTAATTATAAGGCTGTTAAAGAAGACCAAAGAGTTTATGTTGTGTATGATGAAATAAAAATTTAATTTGCTTCTACAAATTATGTTTACTCTGTTCATTTTAAATCATGCATAGACACCTTAAAGCTTAGGTCTTTAAAAAATGGGACACTTTCTTTAGCTGATAGCACATTTACTAGTTATCAGTCATTAAAAATTTTGACAGCATTTTGCTGCCTGTAAAAAAATTACTATCCGAACATTTTTGTTTAAAATCTAAAATTAACGCGATTTTGAGATATTTACAAAGCAACAAAAAAAAGGTGACTGGTTGTCTTACAAATCTGTTGAACTGTTGAGTTGCGAAAATGAGGACGTGTTTAGCTTTAAAACTTCAAGGATTTATGACTTTATGACTTTATGGCTTTATGACTTTATGACTTCATGACTTTATGACTTTATGACTTTATGACTTTATGACTTCATGACTTTATGACTTTATGACTTCATGACTTTATGACTTTATGACTTTATGACTTTATGACTTTACGACTTTATGACTTTATGACTTTATGACTTTATGACTTTATGACTTTATGACTTTATGACTTTATGACTTTATGACTTTATGACTTTATGACTTTATGACTTTATGACTTTATGACTTTATGACTTTATGACTTTATGACTTTATGACTTTATGACTTTATGACTTTATGACTTTATGACTTTATGACTTTATGACTTTATGACTTTATGACTTTATGACTTTATGACTTTATGACTTTATGACTTTATGACTTTATGACTTTATGACTTTATGACTTTATGACTTTATGACTTTATGACTTTATGACTTTATGACTTTATGACTTTATGACTTTATGACTTTATGACTTTATGACTTTATGACTTTATGACTTTATGACTTTATGACTTTATGACTTTATGACTTTATGACTTTATGACTTTATGACTTTATGACTTTATGACTTTATGACTAGGACTTGTGGGCCACTGGTATAAAATAGCTGTCGAATATTTCATTCATTTGGTTTTTACGCTGATTGTTACACATTTTTTCTCGGGCATCAGAGTTTTACCAATCCAAGTAGGCAGATGTACCTAATTATAAGTTGTGAATCAATTTGAATGATTGAGGATTATCGAACTAAGTTTGTAAATCAATTTGAATGAATTAGAATGATGAGAATATTTTTTTTTAGTCAGAAAGTTTTTCAAAGTTGTCAATTAGTTACCCTAAGTGTACACTATAGTGTGTTTTTAAATTTAGAATCAGTAGGCTCTGATTTTTTTTGTGGTTTTAACTCAAAAAATTTAAGATTCTAACTCTTTTTTTGGCAATGTAAGTATTGAAATTAACATTTTATGCTTTAATTTATAAACAAAAACCATAGTATATCCTGTTCCTTATTTTTCACTTAGTATTCGAAAAAATGCAACAATTCAAAAAAAAATTGTGGATCTGCGGAAGATGCAAATCGATAAGTGGTACCTTTCGATTGGAAAAATTAACGGCCAGATATACCGTAAAATACCTACAAAAGCGATCGTTTTCCTTCCATGGCACATTAAATGGTTTCTTAAAGTTAATACTCTGTTTTGGTTGGATCACGATTCCTTCCATTAAGCGAAAACTGTGTTGGGATAAAAAGTTAATAATGTTGTTTTCTTGCAGAAGGTGGACATTCGGTTAAACTTGTCATAGCTTCGATAAAATAGACAAGTTTGAGTTATTTTGAAGAACAGGAAATGAAGAACGTCAAGGTAGCCTTGGTTTAGAAAAAAAACGGTAGTTCAAAGTGTGCAATATAGATGGCACATATGTTGATGAAACATTTAAGTCAATAAACTTCTTCATTAGACGCCATGGCCGTAGGAAAGGGAGGGCAATTTGGGGGTTAATCCCCCCATGAGGGTCTAAAAATTAAAAGCGAAATGTGTTTCGCTAAACATAAAATATTTAATTCTTCATCAAATTTTGATGAACAACTAAAATTAGTCAAGAGTAACAATTTCGATTCACAACTTAGTCCAAAACCTCGAAATCTCATCCCAGGTCCCAAATTTTACAACTGGTTTTTTCCTTTTTAGATAGTAAATTAGTCCCAAACATTGAAGTCCTTAGAATTTTGTTTCTTGCGTCCAAAAAAAAGTTTTTAAACGAAGGAGAATGGGCATTTTTGTTTTGGATGTAAACGGATGACCAAAATATGGTTCGAAAGACCATGAAGAGACAAGAAAAAGTTATTATCGGATCAAGAAAATCTACCGTTGCAAAAACTCTAGCTGATTATAATTGCCACCTTTTTTTCAATAAAATATAATTTCTTCAATCCATGCCTTTTTTCCCATGGTAGATTAGCTTGACCTGATATTAACTTTTTCTTTTCTCTTTAAAATCTTTTGAACCGTATATTGCTTATCCGTGTACATCCAAAAACCAAATTGCCCATTCTTGCCAATTTTCAAATCTAGTACTTCGTTGTTTGCTAATTTTTTCCCAAGGTAGATTTCTTGGCCCCATAATGATTTTTCACGTCTTTTCAAGAACTTTTGAACCATTTATTGCACCGGAAAACCAAGTTTCATACATTTTTGCCCAGTCTCCTACATCTTGCTAAAATAAGCAAAAACGAATTTTGGAAGCTTTAAATATGATTCTAAATTGGGTGATGGGTTTCGATAAAAAAAAATCAATTTTTCGAGTATTTTTCTTCTTTATACATATTAAAGAAATGATTTCTAAATTTGGGCCGGATTCTCAAGAAAATTTTGAAACAGTTTGCGCAGTTAATGGAATCTTAATTTTGCATTTCAAACTAAAATAAGATGGATTTTTCATATTAGAAACTCAACATTTGGGAATATGAAAAGAAAATATTTAAAATTCAAACCATTGGATTTGGACATGAAATTTTTCTTCATAATTCATATGCAGAATTGAAGCATAAGAATGCTTCATGAGTCAAGAATTGAAAAATCTAAAACACTTTCATTATTCGAAATTATCGTTTAAATTTCCAAGTTCAATGTCGAATAAATAATTGAAACAAATTCATAATGAACATTCAGAATAAAATAAGAGATTTCTGGTTGATGGTTTTGATCAAATTTCGCTTTTTGGGTTTAAAATCATAGGAGTTCTTATCTGGAATTTAGATTCAGATTTTGAATTTAGGTTCAAATTGCGGAATTAAGACTCGGTATTAAAATTCGTATTCAGATTCAGCTCGAAGTTAACTTTTATAATCAAGATAAAAAAATCAATACGAGAATTTCATTAAGGATTAAAAATGAAGGAGATCAAAGTTTCATAAGTTTGATTCTTGGTTTAAACCCAATTTTTAAATGCTATCAGAATCAGTTTAGAAACACAAACCTGGTAAAATTCACAAATATAGAATAAGATCTGGATTCATTGTAGAGAATTAGTTTGAAAAAATACAACTTTACTCAAAAATAAACATTATCAGGGGTTTAAATTTGAAATAAAAATTTATTATTGATAATTTTTGTTGATAAAAGATTTTGTTTTGAATCATCAGGTAAAACTATGCTGAAAATTCAATTTTACTTTATTTATATTGATGAATGTTGGTTAATCGCCGCGATGTATTGTTGTTGAATTTAATCGACGTTTTTCGGCGAGTTTTACAAATTAAAACTTTTTTTTACCAGTTGTCCAGACGTTTCGAGCTACTTTGGCGTTCGCTCCTCTTCAGTGGACACTAAAATTTATTTTAAATTACAATTTAATACTACAATTACAATTTTTGATTTCAAACTTACAAATTACTGGCTTTCGTCCATACTAATTTGTTCTGGCTCAGTTTGTTTTGGTTTTCGTTTACATTTGTGTGTCAGTGTCTGTGTTAATTTGGAAATGACGGGGTCGTATGCTGTTTTAAAATTACATGAATCTCGTTGTCTGTTTACAACATTGTTGTCCCCTCTTAGTTTTATGTAAAAAGTTTCTGTAGTTATTCTTGCGTTGTAGAAAAACGAATCAAACAACATAAAACAAATGTATCAACGAAACAAATGAGCACTGGTTTAGCACAACACAGCTTAGAAACTGGTCATGTTTTTGATTTTGAAAACACCAAAATTTTAGAAAGAGTAGCAGGATACAACGCAAGAATAACTACAGAAACTTTTTACATAAAACTAAGAGGGGACAACAATGTTGTAAACAGACAACGAGATTCATGTAATTTTAAAACAGCATACGACCCCGTCATTTCCAAATTAACACAGACACTGACACACAAATATAAACGAAAACCAAAACAAACTGAGCCAGAACAAATTAGTATGGACGAAAGCCAGTAATTTGTAAGTTTGAAATCAAAAATTGTAATTGTAGTATTAAATTGTAATTTAAAATAAATTTTAGTGTCCACTGAAGAGGAGCGAACGCCAAAGTAGCTCGAAACGTCTGGACAACTGGTAAAAAACAGTTTTAATTTGTAAAACTCGCCGAAAAACGTCGATTAAATTCAACAACTTTATTTATATTGTTTATTGTTTAGAAAAAAAGATGCAGAATCAAACTTTAATATTTAATTTTATTTCAGTTCACAAGAGAAGAAAATTTTCGATGTTTACTCTTGGGTTCGAACTCACGGATATTAGTTAAGGAAGCAACTGACACGCCAACTGAGCTATATCCCCCAAATCTCCATATTTGTGAATGCTTAATGAAAAAAATGGTGTCTCGTAGGATTTTTTTTTCGAAAGTCATGGTTTTAAATAAATATTTTTTTATGTTAAATAACATTAACTTGAATAATTAGATAGTTCCTACACATTTTTTTCACTATTCTCTGTGTATGTATTGTTCGGGAAAAAATGTTATAGGAAAATAAAAAAAACTGAAATAAATTCATTTCATGGCTTTACAGGTTCATATGCAATAAAAAAAATTTTGTTCCGTGTATCTTTATTTTTTGAGGTATTGAAAATCGTTTGGCATTATTAACTCAAAATCAATTATTTTTGCAGTTGTATTCGAAATTTTCAACACAAAAACCGTAAAATATCTGGGCAAATTCGGCAAAAATCCAAGACTTTCTTTAAAAAAATCAAGAGAATAGGTGAAACGTAAACACGTCAAATTGTTTTTTTCATCGAGATACATCAGCGGCTCAAAATCCTGTTTTGCAATTGCAAAAAATGTTTGCACGTTTATTTTGATAATCTAGCTTAAAAAAATGTTGTTATTTGGCACAAAAATTATAAGATATGGTAACAAAATTAGAGTTTTTGGTAAGGATTTGGATAAATTGATATTGTTTATTTTTAAAGGGAAAGAATCCCTATATCATCAGGGACTCATTTTCTCACCTTATTGATATTTTGTGATAGTTACAAATACGGTTGACTATATGAGTTTATGCTAAAGAGATCTGACAATTTGAAAAAACTTGAAGTGATCAAAATAGAACTAAAAACAATAACTGTGAAAACAGAAATCAAATACTTATTTTCAGTATTGGAATTTTGAGGAAATACAATTTTTACATATTCAAGTTTGTAATATTATGAACAATCCTGGAGTTTTTTTTTTATTTTTGTTTAAGAATTTTCGATTAACTCTCATAATATTTTATATATAACTAGCTGATCCCGTACGAACTTCGTTTCGCTTTAAATCATTGGTACGTCAAAATGAGTTTAGAAAATAAATTCGAAACATTTTTTCGACAATTTTGGGGAAAAAATTCAACAGCCCAGCTAACATGAAATCGTAATAGAAATGATAATCCAAATCGAATATAAAGACTTTTTCAACAGCTATCGTAAACACGTTGGTATTGAGTGATTTTCTATCATTCATTTACGACAAGTTTTGCCCAAAAAAAATTGAATCGGATAACATTTTAATAAATTCGTAAATATGTCTCCAAAAAGTTGAGAATATGCTAATTCGACATTTACGAATTGAGTAAACTATAGCGTGTATCATACCAACTGATGAGATGGCATCGTGGTAAGATACCGGACTGTGAACTCGGAGGACTGGAGTTCAGATCTCGGTCGAGGAAATTTTTTTTTTCGTTTATTTTGCTTTTTGTTGGAAAATCGAATCGTTGGAATCTTGTCATTGTAGATATATCGCCTCCACTTTTGTAGCTATATGCTATTTTGGTAAGTTTTATACAATCTTTTTATCTGGTATATTTGATCGAATAATTCTGTTGTTCCTGCGATATACCTTCTTAAATGTTTGCTGGGAGTGTTTAAAGTCGCTACTATTACTATAACTTGAAATTCAAATTAAACGGTTGATTGGCTTTTTATTAAAACTTATGTGAGAGTGTTTTCTTCTCGATCGATTGCAAAATCTAGACATTATGGCAGAAACATGTACTATTTGTTTATGTGCACGACTCTTTTGCTTGACCTTCACACTTAAATTGATATCAATTAACTGCCTCCAACAAAATTATTGCACAAAACACTGAACTTTCAAAGAAACCCTCTTTTTCTGTCCCATAGCCCGAAATTCGATAATTGAAACCAATTTTACGTTCCTCAAAACTCCCTTGTGCCATTTTTCTTTTCAAATTATATGTAAAATAACGTCTGGAACTTGCAAACAGTGAACAGTGAATATAGACGCCCCTTTCGCCGACCCTTGACACGGAACATGCTACCTGGAGTCAATTGCTCATAGTTTCCAACCCTCATCTGAACATTTTCATCTCAATCCGATGCATGATCACGACAATATCGCGAAAACAGTGAGCAACTAACATGGATGGCCTTTTTTTAACCACGATTCAAAACTTGACACCTGAAATCAATTATCTTTTCTGTTAAACTACCATGTGTAAATTTTCCCCTGAGGCAAGATTTGAAACCTGATAGCAAAAGAGCGTCCCTCAAAACTCCTATGCGGAAATTTTCATCTCAATCCAATGTAGAATAACGTCAAAATCGCAAAAACATTAAAGTTGGGTATGGACGACTCCTTCAGCCGACTTCTGATCCGCAATTCGAAACTTGAAATCGATTGCTCGTCCCTCAGAACATCCATGTGCTAATTTTCATCACAATCCGACGGAAAATAACGTCAATAACGCGAAAACAATATTTGTCTTGTATGGACGACCCCCTTCGGAAGGGGTCATCCAAAAATCTATAACATTTTTCATCATTCCTGGTCTAATGAGCATCCATGCCAAATTTCAGACCTCTAGCTCTTAAGACGGCTGAGTCTATAGAGGACAAACAAACAAACAAACAAACATACAGATAATTGCTTTTTATATATATAGATTATTTATGGTATCGATTTAATATTCACTAAAATCTCTGTTTCGAGAAAAGTACTAAATTTAACTCTTTAATGCACAGTGTTGTTTCAAAACAACACTCATTAAAATTAAAATATCTTAAAAGAGATTGAAAGAAATTATCCGACGGTATTTTTATTTCGAAATTTTAATGTATGTGCGAGATATTGAATAAAGTTTGCGGAAAAATTGCAAAAATCAAATTTATTTTTTTTTTTGGAAAAACTGCCTTTGGAAGTACTTTTTGGAAAATTGCTACTATTTCTTCAGATTTGCGAATTTTAACAAATTTTTGAATTCGCAATATCGTCATAAATTAATTAAGAATTTCTAAAAGTATTTTCCAACTATGATGGCCCTTACCTTTTATAATACTCGAAATAACGACTTCAAACCTGTACAGTTGTGTTGATTGAATTAAAATATTATTATTTCACTAATCCATTGTAGTAAAAATGTGGTTTCAAAATCTTGAAATATCTATTTTTTCAAAGACTCGCAAACAAACACTCTACCTGATGAAATCAATGCATTTAGACGCAAACAGGTTGTTTTATGTGACAGTTCAACTCTTTTCCTTAGCAAATTTATAGTTTTGATGTAGTTTTTGTTGTATTTTGAGGTAATTTTTTTATATTTAAAAAATAGGGACGTTTCCAAGCGTAAGTCAGGATGGAAGGCTAGAAATATAAATTTCTGCAACCATGTTTTACGTTCATAGGAGTCCAGTGATGGTTTAAAAAATAATTCCACATTCCCTTTAACAGAAAAAATAATCGAGAAATATTGAAAAAAAGTGATCAATCTTACCCCGTTTTACGGTACCAATGGAATATAAGCTAATAGTTTTGTTTAATACAAGATTAATTAATCATTTGTTTTGACAAAGCATATTTTTAAAAGAACCCATAACAATTTGCTTCATGAGAGTTTCACACCTTGATAGATAAACCTTTATAGAATTTTTAATAGGAAAAAACTTTCAATCAAAGGCGAAAATTTCTTTAATAAATGTTTGCTTATTGAATACATGTTCGCCTTTGTTGACTTGGTTATAATTCAGAATAAATCTTTTTTTTTTATAAGGTAATAGTTCTTATGAGAAAAGTGCTTACAGATACATACAGATATATAATTTAACTTCACCAATCAGCAAGAATAACGAACAGAATTCTGCTAACGACAACAAATAGAAGTTAATCACTGGACGACGTGACTGTGGCACTACAATATCATTTCAAGTATCCACCCGCCCTGGGATAGAGGCAATCATATGGCTTAATGGCTCGAAAATGAACGCAATCGACCGACTTTCCTCCAGAGGATGAATGGAAGCAACAGTTCGTGACGCTCGTTTTTGCCACGTGACAAATTTTGGATTCCATCTTGCCTTTTGGAAACACCTTCGTCATTTTTTTCTAGAAATTTCTGTACTTTCTAGGAAAACTCATTCGTTTGAGTGATTTCGCTGGGTTTCTTTTTGATGGATGGAAGTGGGGAAGAGTCCAGAAATTTGACTGAATTGTTTATATTCCTCTAGTTTTTTGCAGTGGGATTTAACTAATGTTTTGTGTACAAATCTGGTGTATTAATTTTTAGTTATTATTAAAATTTTAGTTATTTTAACACAAGAAGTGGGTTCCTTTAGGACAGTGGTTTTCAAAGTGGTCCCTACCGCCCCCTTGGGGGCGTTGAGAACTTCCAGGGGGCGGTGAGCTCAATTTTGAAATTTGGGGGGCGTTAAAAGGGCTCAGCGGGGCGGTGAGGTCGTACTTCATATTTTTACAAATCACGACACAACGTAGATTAGAAATAATAACGAGTAAGTTCGATGCAAAAGAATAAAATTACGTTACAGAACTAAACATCAGGTTTAAGATTAAAATATCTATAATTGCATAAAGCAGCAAATACATTTTTGTTCTAATTTTTTTTTAAGTTGTCCCAGATTTTGTATTTACATATACGCTGTATATGTTGATCTTGTTTTGTAATTTTTTTTATACTTAAAAAGATAAATTTTATATGGCAATTCTTGATAATCTTTGAAATCTTGCCTCAAAAAATCTGCAAAAAAAACATCGAAAGAATCTGTGTAAAAAGGCATCATCTGTGATTAAGTTATATATTTTTTGGAAAGAAAATATGAAGGATTTTTTTTGCTGCATAATTTTGAACAGGACTCAAATTCAGATATCAAGAAAAATACTATTTTGTTCGTAATTTTACTGGCTTGATAATAAGTTTGTATTCAATTATGCTAAAAAATAGTGAATATAGAATTTTGTTTACCAAAATTCAAGATATATGATTTTATATCAAAACAAACTAATCGATCAGTTCAAGTAAATGTCCAGGAGACTTTACATAGAATTAAGTTATTACTGGAGGTTATGCAATATTAATGAGGCCCTTAGAGTCAAAACGGTATAAATGCATAAAAGCTTATTTCAAGAAAACAAGTTGATATGTTTGGTCATTTTTCAAAAATTTGCCTTTATCTTTCGAACAAATATTGCATAAAATTTGAGTTTGAAACATGAAGAATTGTTTGACATTATCTAATCAAAATCGAACCATTCAACACTTATAGTACCCCATACCCATTTGGCTCTGAGAACGTCATATAAATTTGAATGAATTTTGAGTTTAGTCTTACAAGAACACAAAGCCAAAAGCTAATGATTTTTAACGATCCAGACTATCATTTTTTTTTAATTTCTAAAATTTTCCCAGGGGGGCGTTGAGCTCGAAAATTTGGCAAAAGGGGGCGGTGAGTGAGAAAAGTTTGAAAACCACTGCTTTAGGATATGTTAACAAAATACTACTTCATGTAAAGCATTTAAACAGATAAACTTAAGTATATTTGATCAACACTCAATTCCTCATCCTGAACTATTTGATATCAATTACGAAGTCAAAACAGAGATTCACATTCCTGTTGATAACCAAATTTAGTTAACCACGTTTAACTCTTCTAGCAAACATTTCCGAGCAGATTCACAGTTACTTAAATGTTGTTTCCCTAACCTAGATGAAATCCAAATATTTTGCGATTGATTTTTCCTCCCCCCCAGAGTTTGTCCAAGCTGCCTTCCTCTGCCGATCGGTGAATTTGTCGAGTGTTTCAGGTTTTTCTTCTGGTACCAACTTTTTTTTCTTTTTCCAATTTTTTTTTTACTTCGGCAGCTGCTGCCTTAGTCAAACAGCACAGAAGCACCAAAGATTTCGAATGATTCTGTCTGCCGGCTTGGAAGTTATCGTTCGCCGAAGAATTTGTTTGTCCGTGCGCCGCCGCCGTATTGCACAAACACACTTCCTCCCACTTCTTCTGTTCTCAGGAGGGCAAACATTCATAGATCCATTTTGGGTTTTGGACCTATCGGGGAAAAATGTGGGGGTGTTATTTTTTTTCTGGTACCGGATGGATCCGGAGGGTTGAAGCCGGAATTTCTGTCCGGTGTGTTTCCCTTAGTAGCTCTATTTTGGGTGATAATACGTTTCCAATACTCGTTCAACAGGTTCGATGATTGGTGGAGAATTTAATCTTTTTGATTTGTCAAGTTTGTTTGGAAAGGCTGAGAAAGTAAAGGTTTAAGTCCACTTATAACTCTTATTTTATAAGTGATTTCAATTAAATTGAATTATAAATTTTTTGAACCGGTAATAAAGTATGGTGGAAAATATTTTTCAGGACTTTATTTGAAAATTCGAGCGTTCAACTCAACACTAAAGAGTGTCAACGATTAGATTGCCACACTATGAAATTGCTCTAACTTTTTAACCGTTGCATAATGGGGAAAAAAGTGTACAAACCGCGAAGAAATTCAATATCTTTCGTCCTACATGACCCAAATCTATGAAAAAATACTTTCCTTTTGTGAAAATTTCCGGAAAATCGATTGCACATAGTTGCAAACGCCGCACAAGCTTGCGAACGGAGATATAATGTCTTTTTAACCCCTAATTCCCCTATATTTTGTAAACATTCCGGAAAAACACTGTTTCGAACCAGAGAATTTTGAACGAAAACAGACATATCGTGTGTAATTTTTTCTGAGGAATCGAATGAAGGCTGTTTTGGCCACCACACGCTTCAGAAAATGGAGTTATGGCTGTTTTTACCCTCAATTCCCCTACATTTTTCAATTATTTCTGAAAAAAGCTTATTCGGACTTGAAAATTTTGAACGAAATGGGTTGTATCTTGTGTGGTTTTTTTTCAAGCAATCGAATGAAGGCTATTTGAGCCCCGCACACTTCGAAAAATGAAGTTATGGCTGTTTTACCTTCAATTCCCCTACATTTTTCAACAATTTCAGAAAAAGCATGTTCGGACTTGAAAATTTTGAACCAAATGGATTGTATGCTATGGGATTTTTTCCGAGGAATCCAACGAAATCTGTTTGAGCCACCACACGGATTGGGAACAGGAGTTATGGCTGTTTTACCCTAAATTGCCCAACATTTTTCAAATAGCACAGAAAAATCATGTTGGGATTTGATAATTTTGAACTAAATGGGTTTTATTTTATGGAGTTTTTCTTGAGGAATCGAATGAAGGCTGTTTGAGCTACCGCACGCTTTGGAAAATGGAGTTATAGCTGTTTTACCTTTAATTCCCTACATTTTTCAAATTGTTATGAAAACGCATGATCGCACTTCAAAATTTTGAATCTATTGGGGCGTATCTTGTGTGATTTTTTCCGAGGAATCGAATGAAGGCTGTTTGAGCCAACGCACGCTTCAGAAAATGGAGCTATGGCTGGTTTTACCCTCAATTCCCCTATATTTTTCAACGATTTCAGAAAAAGCATGTTCGGACTTGAAAATTTTGAACCAAATGGGTTGTATCCTATGTGATTTTTTCCAAGGAATCCAACGAAGCCTATTTGAGCCACCGCACGGATTGGAAACAGAAGTTATGGCTGTTTTACCCTCAATTTCCCTAAATTTTTCAAATTGTTAAGAAAAAGCATGTTAGGACTTGAAAATTTTGAACCAAATGGAACATATCACGTGTTATTTTTTTCGAGGAACACAATTAAGTCTATTTGACACACCGCACGCATCGGAAATAGGAGTTATGGCTGTTTTACCCTCAATTCCCTTTCATTTTTCAAAAGGTTCAGAAATACCATGATCGGACTTGAAAATTTTGAATCAAAAGAGACTCATCTTATGCAATTTTTTCCGAGGAATCCAATCAAGGCTGTTTGAACCACCGCACGCTTTGAAATATGGAGTTATGGCTGTTTTTACCCTCAATTCCCCTACATTTTTTCTGAAATCATTAAAGAATGTGGGGGAATTGAGGGTAAAAACAGCCATAACTCCATATTTCGAAGCGTGCGGGGGTTCAAACAGCCTTCATTGGATTCCTCGGAAAAACTTGCATAAGATAAGACTTTTTGAAAAATGAAAGGGAATTGAGGTTACAACAGCCATAACTCCTATTTCTAATGCGTGCGGTGTGTCAAATAGGCTTCGTTGCATTCGTCGAAAAAAATCACACGTGATACGTTCTATTTGGTTCAAAATTTTAAAGTACAAACATGTTTTTTCTTAACAATTTGAACAATGTAGGGAAATTGAGGGTAAAACAGCCATAACTTCTGTTTCCAATCCGTGCGGTGGCTCAAATAGGCTTCGTTGGATTCCTTGGAAAAAATTGCAAAGGATACAATCCATTTGGTTCAAAATTTTCAAGTCCGTACATGCTTTTTTTCGGAAATCGTTGAAAAATGTAGGGGAATTGAGGATAAAAACAGCTATAACTCCATTTTCTGAAGCGTGCGGTGGCTCAAACAGCCTTCATTGGATTCTTCGGAAAAAATCACACAAGATACGTCCCAAAAAAATTCAAAATTTTCAAGTCCGAACATGCGTTTTATTAACAATTTGAAAATTGTAGGGGAATTGAAGGTAAAACAGCTATAACTCCATTTTCCAAAGCATGCGGTGGCTCAAACAGCCTTCATTCGATTTCTCTAAAAAACTCCACAAAATACAACCCATTTGGTTCAAAATTTTCAAGTCCTAATAAGCTTTTTTCAGAAAGAATTGAAAAATGTAGGGGAATTGAGGGTAAAAACAGCCATAACTCCATTTTCTGAAGCGTGCTGAGGCCAAAACAGCCTTCATTCGATTCCTCAGAAAAAATTACACACGATAGGTCTGTTTTCGTTCAAAATTCTCTGGTTCGAAACAGTGTTTTTCTGGAATGTTTACAAAATATAGGGGAATTAGGGGTTAAAAAGACACTATATCTCCGTTCGCAAGCTTGTGCGGCGTTTGCAACTATGTGCAATCGATTCTCCGGAAATTTTCACAAAAGGAAAGTATTTTTTCATAGATTTGGGTCATGTAGGAAAGTAAGGAATAAGTATTCCGAACATTACCAAAAATCACAACCGCGTAGTTTGGGCCTTCAGCCGAAACCAGAACGCCTCCGTTCGGGATGTGGCTAAGAAGCTGCAGCTAAGCCGAAGTTTTGTCTAGAAGGCCAAAACTAAGGCTGGGCTTCGAACGTTCAAGGTACAAAAGGCCCCTAATCGCGACAAGAAGCAGAACAAGTCCGCCAAAACCCTTGCCAGGAAGTTTCACCATACCGACGAAAGTTGAATGCTGCATCATGGACGACGAAACCTATGTTAAGGCTGACTTCAAGCAAATCCCCGGCAACCTGTTTTTCATGGCCAAGGATAAGTGTTCCAGAGCATATCCGCACTCAGAAATTGTCAAAATTTGCAAATAAATTCCTGGTTTGGCAAGCCACCTGCACGTGCGGGAAGCGGAGCGCGCCTTTCGTGACTCAGGACATGATGAACGGACAGGTGTACATAAAAGAATGCCTCCAGAAGCAGCTGCTTTCTCTACTGAAGGCCCATAACGTCCCAACAATCTTCTGGCCGGATTTGGCCTCATACCATTACTCCAATGACGTGCTGAAGTGGTATGCGGACAATAAGGTCAATTTCGTTCTGTTGTGGTATGAGCCTACTTGGTTGAATGATTCGACTGAATCAAAGCAATCGAAAGATTCCTTTTAATTCAACCACGGTAAATGAAAAGTTCATATACCAGTATTTCGATAGCAATTTACTACCTTCTTCAGTGAACGTTTTCGATTGATCAATCGAAAACGTTCACTGAAGAAGGTAGTAAGTTGCTATCGAGATACTGGTATATGAACTTTTCATTTACCGTGGTTGAATTAAAAGGAATCTTTCGATTGCTTTGATTCAGTCAATTTCGTGCCGAAAATGTTTAACCCTCTCAACACTCCGCAGCTCCGCACCATCGAGAAGTACTGGGCGATTATGAAGCAGCACTTCCTTAAACGACCGAAGGCAGTTAAGACAGTCGAGGAACTGAAGAAGCTATGGTATAACATGCAAAAAACGGTTGATTCACAGGCTGTGCAAAATCTTATGGTCGGGGTTAAGGCCAATGGGCGGGCATTTGCGTATGTATTGTAAATAAAATACGAGTAAAATGATAAAATGAAATTTAATAGTTATTTTTCAATCCCTGAAAATTTGATGGCTATCGGATGAATACTCGAAATTTGCGAATCAATTTTGTGTGCGGCAATTTCATCGTGGACACCCTTTATTGTTAAAGAATATATTGAAAATTCTAGAAACTTAAAAAAAGGAAATGGCTATAAAATATCTGTCACAGTGAAGATGCTCTTACAAAATTTAGAAAAAAACAAATTCCAAGAAATTCTGATCCTTGACATGACACAGACACATTCCATCAGGTGCTGGCGAACATTTCCCTACAAGTAAGAAAATCCCAAGAAATGTCAAACTTTCGACACAAAAATCTTGGAAGGTTCCATGTTTGGGTTCTTTTGTGTCTTATTTTTGGAATCCAGCACTCCCAGGACCTTATCTCACCATTTTATGAGGGGTTTCACTGACCTACGCAATCCTGCCGTTGCCTTCGACTAACAAACAATATTTAATCAACATAACGTGCTTTCCAAGATGGATGTACCGAAAGCATACAGCCAACACATTTCCAAGACTCAATTTCGGAGAACAATCACATAAGCAAGCAAAGAAAGAAAGGGAAATGACTTGTTTGCAATCGGAGGCCCCCCGAAACTGAGCTTCGTTATTGGTTCCTTTATGTGTGTGCGTATGTCTATTTTTATATGTATCCGGGGAACCGGATTCTGGCTTCCGAATCCAATGTCTACATAAAGATGGTTGAATACTAAGATTTGAAGTTGAAAGTTGAGTCTAAGGGAACTTACCCTTCTTGTGATTTTTAAACAAGTACCAAGCAACTTGTAAAAACATTCCAGAAGAACTTTGTATTTGTTTCTTAATTAATCAGAACAGATAATAAGAAAACAAGGCTGCCTTCAATGTCTCCGGAACCCATCATATTGAAACGTGCGCTCGATCCCTTTATTTTCCGTTAGCACTGACATGCACGCGATACGGGGTGTTCGAGAGAATAAAAATAAATTTCAATCACGAGAAGTTGCTTTTCCCCTGCTCCTTCCGGTAGAGTTCTTTCTTTTTTGCATTAAGCCAAATTTTCCGACATCCTAATCTGTCGATTCGATGTCGCGCCGCTTATTCAATTTTCATTTATTTCCTCCCCCCATTTGAGCGGAAAAGTCATCAGCATGTCGTCTTCGCTGATAAAGGATGTAGGTAACTTTAAAACTTTAAGAAGCTCTGTGTAAATGAATAACTTTTTCGGATAACTTATCAATCTGGCGTATGATATTTGACCTCTTGTTTTGGTGATTAGGTTTTTCAAAGGTTGTGAATACTAATTGATTTTGAGTATGTCGTGCACAATAAGACTCAAATATTTTAAACAAAATGTATTCGAACTGTTGACATCATCGGTTGCCCCTGGCCATAGTTAACTCGTTCGATTCAGTGAGAAATGAACAAGTTCCAAGGAACTGCAAAGTCCCAAAAAGGCATAAACATGCTTTTGCAGAAATGCAAAGGGTTTACCAGTGAACGGCAAACTCAAAAGGGGACATTAGACTGCCCCAAATGACCCGACTTTTGAAAAAGTTAAACGCTGCAGGCTAAAATTGATCCCGGGTCTAGTACAAGATCTCATGCCAAATTTGGGCCAGATCGGACCACGGGAAGGGGTCGCTCAACGAGCCTGAAGTTTGTATGGGATTTTGAGACATTTTGTTCGAGAGGAACTTGAAAAACCAGTTTTTTGTCAATAATTTTTGTCTCCTTCGACCGATTTCTTTCAAAAACGGGTTTTCTTAAAACCTAAATTATGATAAATATTTCATCCGCAGGTTTTATTTCAATTAAAGTTAAGATAAATAAGTTATTAAAGTTAAAAAAATTGGCTAACTTTTTTAAGGGTGATATTCATCACTGTTTTAATGAGGCGACTAAATGTCCGACCAGAACACTCAATGTGAAATACATGCCGTTTCGTCAAATAATGACCGATTTTAACCATTGATGTTGCGCTCGTTTGCAATTTTTGATGTTTTTTAAATATTTGAGTTTGGATTATATTCACTTGATAGTTCGGAAAGTAAGGGCGGAAAAATGCTTGACAATTTAAAAGAAAAATTGCATAACCACAGGGGCTTAGGAACATGAATGGACGATTTGTGATGCTAAAGCTTAGTTCTTTTAGAAATGGGACAGTTACAAATGCCTGTATCTCAAAAACCATTCGTTTGAACGAAATACTTTCTATGAAGGAAAAGTAGGCAATGTTATGATTTTTCATGAAAAAATTTGAAAAAAAATATTTACCGTTTTTTGTAAAAGAAATTTCTACTTTATTCTTGGTGTCTCCCATTGGCCGGCGCACACTTTTTTCTGTCATGGTATTGATCAGTTTCTCCAACTTATACTTTGTAAAATCTATATTTTAGGTGGCTTCACCTTCCTTCTTCAATTTCTGATACTTTCTGGTCCAATACTTCTCTGGAAACTGGAAACTGGAAGCATTTTAGTGGATACAGTTGTTTCGAAATGAACAAATTTGGTTATTTTTTATCACATTTTTGAACGTTTTTTTTTCGGTACCGGTTTTACAGCTTAAGAGCTTTGGAACTATCAAAAAATGGCTGTTTGAGGTTGGATTTCAATGAGTCATCACTAGGCAACACTTTCAGCTTATCGGAGAAAATTGTTTTGGACATTTCAGCGATCTACCCTTAGCTTTTCGTTTATTGAAAATTAAAAATGCTGGTATGAGACTTGCATTCCTTGATGATCCTTAACCGTTGTTGCCGATCATCTGCTTCACTCCAATGCTTGATTTGAACTTTGTGGACATTATTGACAGTGTTTGCATACTTATCCACCACATAAACTCAGTAATTCTTTGAATAATCAACGGTTTTTTCAGCTATCAATTTGATAATGACGAATTTTAAAGGAATCTGTGCAAAAATTTTTTTTTCTTTTTCTCAAGCATCGTACATATCTCAAAAACGCGTAAATTTTAAATTTTGAAAAAAATAGGTCGAATAGTACTTTTTACAGGCAACAAAATGCTGTTCAAATTTTTAATATCCAATAACTAGTTAACGAGCTATTAGCAAATGAAAGTGTCCCATTTCTAAAAGAACTAAGCTTTAATAAAAAAACCAGTTTTTCTTCAATAACTTTAATTTTCTTCGGCCGATTTCTTTCAAAAATAATTTTTCTAAAAGCCTAAAACATGATAAATATTTCATCCGAGGACTGCATTTCGATAAGAGTTAAGATAAAAAAGTTATTAGGCTTCAAAAATGGGCTGACTTTTTTCGGTGGTATTCATTACCGTTAATGAGGCGTCAATATGTTCGACCGCCCCGACTTATTGACAGTGATGAACACAATCCTTTAAGAAAAACCGTTTTTGAAAGAAATCGGCCAACGAGAACCAAAGTTATTGATGAAAACATGTTTTTCATGTTTTTTCAGAGCCAAATGTCTCTAAATCCCATACAAACTTCAAGCTCGTTGAGCAACCCCTTCCCATGATCCGGTGAGACCCAAATTTGGCATGAGATCTTGTACTAGGACTAGAATCAAATTTAGCCTACAGCGCATAACATTTCACAAGTTTTGAATTTCCCATACAAATTTGGGGCAGTCTATTGTACATATTTCCAGCTTTGGGCGACTCAACCGCCAACAATTTTTTTCAGATCGAAAAACACATGGACCAAGGCTTTATGATGCAAATATAAAAATGATAATTTTTCTAAAAGAGCTCCTTTTACATTTTTCTCACGTTTTGCCTTTCTTTCAGAAAGGTATAGTTATCGGTCGATTTGTGAGATCCTTAATTATGGGTCTTAGATATACCTTTATAGGTACCTATCGAATCAGCTCGACGAGTTCAGACCATGTCAGTGTGTTTGTGTGTATTGGTGTGAAGTTTTGTAAACTTTGTCACTACGTTTTTGCGAAACTGGGCAGTACAATAAAAATGATTTTTGTCTTAAAAAATTTGATTTTTTTCCCTCTTCAATGTATAAAAGAAAGAAAAAAAAAACAAAATAGTTTGAAAAATAAATTTTCATAGTAATTATCATCAAATCATCACTCCAAAAAACGTATCCATTTGGCTTGCCAGAGTTTTCCAGCAATCACTCATGAAGATGATCGAAAACATGGAGCGATAAGCGCTGGGTACGCTTTCACTCCGTGTAATTCCCCATAAGGAAAACAGAGGGCGCTTCCAATCCAACGAAAACTCATATTTTTCGTTGGATTGGAAGCGCCCTCTGTTTTCCTTATGGGGAATTACACGGAGTGAAAGCGTACCCAGCGTATTGACAAATAGATGTCAGTAAACAAAATGTCATAATTTATATATTACCAGTAAACGTAGAAATTATATAAGTATATACCAGTCCACCCTAAGGCGAACAGGAGCCAAAAAATTAATTTTGGGACTGTTACCCAAAATTAAAGTTTATGTAAGGGATTGCAACACGAGGTACAACCCCGAAATCAAATGACTCAAGCCGAAGGACTAGACCCTCACATCGCATATTTCTATAGTGATGGTAAGTCCCGTCTCGCCCAACGATAGATTCTCAAGCATAGATTGCTCTGAGAAGGGGAAAACGACACGGGAGGGAACGCGGACGATGTATGCACACCATCTCATCTTCTCACGTGCCGTTCGTGCTCAGGGAGCTTTTTCTAAGCACGAACGACAGGAGAGAATTTCGCCCGTGGAAGCAAATTGAATCCAATAGGACAAATGCTACTGAATCCTCTCGAGCTTTAAGCTCTCGGGCTTGGTTTTTTTTTGTTCCCTTTTCTCTTCCTCTCTCCAGATCTAACGTTGCGCGATGAAAACTTTACGTTCGCATCGAAAAACCTGTGCAATTGTTGCGTTGTTGTTGGGGTTGGTGTCTAGAAAAAAACGAGGACGGCTTGGAAGTCAATCCGAACTTTCACTTGCTGGAGCCAGTGGAAAATAACAACCAAACAGTAGCGCCACCAAGCCCTCCATAGTAGAGTTTGAAGCATTTGGTTTTTTTTTGGAACATGCACATAAAGCTAAAAAGCTAATAATAATATTCGACAAAGTTGAATGAAGAAACAGATAAAACTATCCGAATTAACCATTTTGGCCAGGTTGACCAAAAAAAAAACAATGACAAAATTGACAAAATTGACAAAATTAAAAAAAAATGACAAAATAGACCAAATTGACGAAATTGACGAAATTGACAAACTTGACTGACTTGACATAATTCACTGATTTGACAAAAATGGCAAAATTGACAAAGTTGACAAAATCATGAAAATTGACAAAATTTATAAAATTGACAAAATCGAGAAAATTTACAAAATCGAGAAAATTTGCAAAATTGACCAAGTTGACGATGACAAAATCGACAAAATTCACTAAATTGACAAAATTGACAAAACTGACAAAACTGACAAAACTGACAAAATTGATAAAATTGACAAAATTGACAAAATTGATAGTACTGACAGAATTGACAAAATTGACTAAGACAAAATCGACTAAATTCACTATATCCACAAAATTCATAAATTGACAAGATTGATTAAACTGGCAAAATTGACAAAATCGACCAAATTGACAAAATTGACAAAACTGACAAAATTGACAAAACTGGCAAAATTGACAAAACTGACAAAAGTGACAAATTTGACAAAATTGACAAAATTGAAAAATTTGGCAATTGAAAAAATGGCAAATATACATAATTAAAAATATTGCGATTTCAAAATTTTCTAAATTTTTGATTTTCAAAATTTATTCTACCGATTTTCTACGTTTCGATATCGTATTTTACTCTAGCAATTGAAATTTTATCCAATAATTTTATCTATGTATCCATTACTTGAGAAGTTGGATTATTTGAAATACATGGTCATGCATCATTTTTCAAATTGTATTCTTAATTTTTATACCCCTTCCATTTTGAAGTTACCATATGCTATAACTCCAAAAAGAGTAAATTAAGTTAGATTATAATGTCATAGAAACGAAATTTTACAAGATATTCCAGAATCTAGTCATTCAAAAATCTCCAATTAAAAACTTCAAATTTTTATTTCCTAAATTCTTTTTGGATTTACTGCGTATGAAATTCATTAATCATAATTCATTTTGTGACATATGTACCCAAATATAATTTACAGGCTGTAAGAAAGGCTACAATCCACTGTCAAGTGTATTAAATCGGGTTTTTATTATATTACCTGTAGCTTTCTTTTGATAGAGAATGAGGGTGAATGTTTTCATTGGCATCACAAATCGTCCAGTCATGTTCCTAAGCCCCCGTGGTTATGCAATTTTTCTTTTAAATTGTCAAGCATTTTAAAACCTACTGGTCCAACACTCCCGGAAATCTAGATCAGCAGCAGGAGACCCCTGAACTGTGTCTCAGGGTCGGCCTACTACTGGGTACCCGGAGGGAACGCGGAACAAAATTCTAAAGAGTAAACTGTGGTGTTTCTTGCTAAATCAGAAAAAAGTTTATATTTAGTTGAAACTGCAAGAATTTATTGACTTTAATCTCGAGGGTTTTATTGATTGCAAAAAGTGTGGGTGTGGGTGTATTTGTGTGGTTCAGGGGCACTTCAGACAAACTTTACAGGAAGTACATACCGTCGACGGATTTAATGCAAACGTTGGCGCGCTTCCGGGTTGCTGTTACTGGTCTGCTGCTGCTGGTTGCTGGTATCACAAAACGTGGCTTGCGTAGGTGGCCCAAAATGGCGTATTTGGGCCTCGGAAATAGTTGGCAAGGGCGTCTTCCCTCTTTGACGCAATCGGCGGACCACAGCAAGGCCGTATTGGTCGCGCCGAGAGGGGGTCTCCTTTATAGTTAAGGCCCTGAGGCCTGAGACGTTTCTCCTTAGTGGTTATGGCTCCGCAGAACCAGAGAGCTGAGTCCTTTACGGTTTAGGCGTAGGCAGTCTTGGACTACCTAGGCCGAATCGTATGTACGTGTGAGGTCTCGGGGGGTTTTCCAGGAAAAATCAATCCAAAATTAAAAGGTCCTGAATGATCAGATTGTCCTGCTCAACTCCTGCCACGTATTTTACACAAATTAAAAATTCACACTCACAACTCGCACATACGAACGCCAAGATAGAAATGACCTATGACGGACGCTAGGTCATCTTCATCTTTGCCTTCTTACAATTTCCTTGGTTTGCTACGCCACCCAATATGGAGGACCATCCCTCCATGTTCATAGTACCATGAATATACACCCTCGCTGAAGCCCGCCTGACTTAATCTAACAAAATATGTTCTTGTTGTTTTTATTTTAATTGAATTCTAGCTAATATAAAATTGTTACCCTAGTTCCCTAATTAAATCTAGCAAATGACACAACAGCTTACACAAAACATTTGGAAACATGGAAAAAACATCTAAAGCGTTTTGTAACAACGGTTAAAATTTTTCCGCCCTTACTTCTTTCCGAACTATCAAGTGAATATCATTCATACACAAATATTAGAAAAACATCAAAAATTGCAATCGAGCGCAACAACAATGGTTAAAATCGGTCATTATTTGACGAAACAGCATGCATTTCACATTGAGTGTCCTGGTCGGACATTTAGCCGCCTCATGAAAACAGTGATGAATATCACCCTTAAAAAGTTGAAGAGGTTGTGTTTGAGACGACCGCAAAGTTAACGTAGAATTACGACAACTGGTTTTGTGTCAATATATTTTTGAAAAAATTCTAAGTATGCAGCTCAAAACAAATGTATGAATGTAGACGAAACTATACATATACTGTGTGTCCAATGTCAATGCTTTCATATTGAATTTGCAGCTCAAATAAAGCTGGTCAGTTTAATATAAATTATCTATAACGGTCAACAAAACAGTTTGAAAAACTTAACAGTTGCATACCCAAAGGCGATATTAAGATACGGACAAACGGCGTCAATCAAAACTCAATACATTATCGCTGAGATGCATTGCGCCCGGTACTTATGCAATCAATGCGAAGAACATGCGAGCTTTGAATAATCAAACACTTGCTGGTCAGCCAGTGCAGTGCTGGTAATAAACCTGTTGTTTATTTTAATAAGGAATTTTGAATTTTCGCATAAATTTTTTTATGCAATTTTTGTTTTTCATTGATTGGAGAAAAAAGTAAGCTGAAGAAAAACAAAATTTCAAACAATCGATTATTTCATGAATCGTTCCTTTATCCCAAAATCCAATAAATATTTTTCTAAATCAACACCTGACACAGCTTCCACGCTAGCTTACAGGATCAGTGCAAAAAAAGATGCACATTAAATGTACATTTTCCACGCGTGATCAATGCCTATTCGAAAGAGAGAAAAAATCATACAAATCATTAACGGTGTACTAAAAAAAAACGTACCCATTTTGCACGTTTAACACCTGGCACCGCTGCCTTTCATGCATACGCTTGACTCAGTGCAAAAGAAAAACCAGTTTTCTGGAAGCTCCTCTCATGCGTTTCTCTCAAAGTGAAGTTGCCTATTCCCATTCTCATATAGCAATCGCTAGCGCAAAGGTGCACTGAAATGCCATATCGGCTAAGTTCAACCCTTGTTTAATAACAATCAAATGGCCCTTTTCAGGGCCAACACATTCAGAAAGTTTAACTGACTTTCTATTTTTGGCCTATGGCAATGGGGAAAACGGGTAAAATGTGTGGACTGAGCGTGAATTGCGTGTGAGTGAAATATGTGGTGTGTATGAGTTAGAGGTGTGGTGTCTATGAGTTAGGGGTGAGTTAAATGTGTGCTTTGTATGAAGTAAATTTATGTTGTGTAAAAGTCAGAGAGAAAATGGAAATGTTTAAAATGTGAACGTATCGATATACTGCGAAAAAATGTACGGTAGTATATTAGTAATATGCGCAATCGGGGTGGATTGTTTACAACGCATGTTGTTTTGTATAATTTTACAGTGCGCTGAATATCTTGTGTAAATGACAAGTAATTGACATTTTAACCTGTCATGACATTCAACATAATGTCATGGCAGCAAGTCGTGGCAACATATCTCCGCCACTTGTTCGGATCGCCTCTACTGCTCCTCCTACTCAAATGGATGCCACTGAGCTAAACTGCAAAACGATATCTGCGTTGGATTACCACTGGTGGGGTCCAAACGCAGATCGTAGCGCAGCAGAACTATTCAACTCGACGGGCAAACAGAAACTGAAACCAGCTCGCAGGCGACCCCTTGTTTTTATACATTTTGTTGACAGGGACTCACCAAGGGGCGTGGCGTCCGAGTTTTTTTTTAAATTTCGACCAGCCAATCAACGATGAGCAGGGATAATATGTCTTTAAAAAAGGATGTCTTTGAGTTGGAAAGTTTTCGTGACGCGAGATCCGTTTGCGAATTTCAATTTGTCCCCCTATAGTGTTGCCGTAAGACGTAATTCTATGTCAAAAAGTTAACCAATTTTTGAAGCTTAATAATTTATTTATCTTAACTTTAATTGAAATGAAACCTGCGGATGAAATATTTATCATAGTTTAGGTTTTAAGAAAACCCGTTTTTGAAAGAAATCGGTCGAAGGAGACAAAAGTTATTGACAAAAAACTGGTTTTTCAAGTTCCTCTCGAACAAAATGTCTCAAAATCCCATACAAACTTCAGGCTCGTTGAGCGACCCCTTCCCGTGGTCCGATCTGGCCCAAATTTGGCATGAGATCTTGTACTAGGCCCAGGATCAATTTAAGCCTGCAGCGTATGACATTTCACAGGTTTTAAATTTTCCATACAAGTTTGAGGCAGTCTAGGGGACATGCATCACTTCTATCTTTTTTTTTGGTGAAAATGACCAGCAATCATCTCGCAAAATTTTTTTTTTGCTTTCATATTAGATTTCGTTTCAACCACCTTCACGAGGATCCAAAAAAGCAGCGAGGTATCCTACTCTACACTCAAATTCTAAATTCAGAATCAAATTATGGAAATCGTTAAATAAGATATTTAAGAGTAAAAATCTAAACTAAAAACTAACGCCAAAATTTCAAAAACCCATCCCAAGTTCTAAATTCTGCTACACTTTTTCAGAATTTTCTTACTTCATAATAGAAATCCAGGTCCGAATATTAAGTTTTCAATTAAATTAAACCCATGATTTCTTGATGATCTTGATTTTTAGCTCGAAAATTTTTTTCATCACTTCCTTGTGTTTTTTTTGAAAATTTTAATTATTCTCACCAAAGGCTTCAATCTTTGAATTTAAAAAAGAATATGGAAGATTTTTCTTGTATTATTTGAGTATAGAATCAAAAATTTTTAAGAAATGGAAGGCTCTCCAAAAAAGCTTATTTTATGCTCAAATCAACTATGTGTGATGTACTAGGCTCTTAAACTAATTCAATGATTTTAACCATCGATGAAAACTAATTTAGCTCACCTTTCATGTTCAGGATAAATTTTCAAAAGTTACAATTTAATACGAAAACTTTTAATGTAAAAGTACTTAAAAATGAAAAGTTATTTAGTTACAAACATAATTTGTTTAATTTTTTTTCTATTTGTGCATTGTTGGGCAAAACATCACAGGTACAAATCAGTCACCAAACCACCCCCATGAGTCCTACGGCCCTGATTCAAGATATTTTAAATTTTCAATCTAAATAAATAGTTTTTTCGATATTGAGCAATGTAGATTTTATGCAAGTCTGTTGCTTGCTGGCTTTTGTCCTATTTAATGGTAATTTGGCATATTTTTTTTCATCCCATCCCTCGTGGTTTGTTAAAAGACTTCAAAATTTGAAGTTCAAATTTTTCCAGCCTATTTATGAACAAAAAATTTAAATTTTTATCAGGATTCTCAACCAGAAATCCTTCAGTTATTTTTTCGAAGTTCAACTTGTGAATCTAAATGAAGATTATGATTGACTCTCTTAAGTTTCGATTTTGCTTAGGAATTAAACGTTAAAGCTTGAAATCCATGCCTTAAAAATTGTTTGAAATTTAAAATATTTTCTTTTTATATTTCGAAACGGTGTGTTTTGAGTTTCGAACAAGGAAAATGTATCAAGTTTAAGTTTTAAATGAAAAATCAATATTGGAATCAGGATTATCTCCCAATGATGATCCAAACTGAAATACAAGAACAATAAATTGGAAACAGAACCCAAAATCTGATCACTTACATCGAGTTTCAAGGTTTATAAGGAAATTTGGATCCACAAAATCTGGAATGATTCTATCCTAAGATCCCAAAAAAAATTCCGTCAGTATCCGGGCCGTGCAATTCGGGGCCAATAACAGAATCATTCATAAAAATGACGAAGAAAAACACTTGAAACATTGTTTTTTTTTTTTATCGAAACACATCAGTCAACTTCAAATAATAATTTAGGCTTCCAAAAATCGTTTTCATGTTAATTTTCATAAAATTTGATCGCAAAATACTTAATTTTGCAAATAAAGTAAAAACGGCAAAAGGCAGGAGCTTAGTCATCTTAATATTCGATATTTGATACTAAATTTCTATCAACAAGTGAGAAATTAAAAAAAGGAGTAGAACTGTGGTGAAATTGAATGGTGATGACTTAGTCAATAATGATGTTTTCGAATCATTTTGGTCGTTCTTCAAAATTTGAAAATTAAAATTGGAAAATTGGAGGTACAAGAAAAATATTTCGCTTGGCATTTTTGGACCCCCATGGGAGGTTTAATTAATTTTTCGTAGTTAGTTCTA
This sequence comes from Uranotaenia lowii, assembly GCF_029784155.1. Taxonomy (NCBI): domain Eukaryota; kingdom Metazoa; phylum Arthropoda; class Insecta; order Diptera; family Culicidae; genus Uranotaenia; species Uranotaenia lowii. Next base: position 272,483,699 of record NC_073693.1, on the reverse strand, counting down.
AATGTGGAAAGGATTTGAAAATAAAATAGAAAATTTATATCGATAACACAAAGAAGAAAAATTCACGCAATATAAGCATTTAATATAAATGTTGAAAATGGGTTGAAAACATCAATAAATTTGTGCAATTTCTGGCAAAACTGAGATGAAGGATATGCAGAAAATAAATCAAATTTAATTAAAAATAAAATAATAGTTGTAATCGACAACACTGAAGATAAATAAAATAAAATAAATGTCTTTGACAACGTTTGTTATTTTGGCAACACCTTGCAAAACATACAAAAAACAGCTTTTGAACTTTTCTTGTGAGTGAAAGACGTGTCTGAGTGAATCTCTGAATTAAGATTCATAAGTATCATAAGGTCGGGATTCGACCAGACCGAACTGAACGCCATTCGCATTTTTTCGAGTCACTTGAGCTTGAAGTACGAATATTTTTAACTATAGACGATTTCCGTTTAACTTAACGACCAAAATCAATTGTTTATAACCCAAGAAACACGACCCACTGAACTATTTGAGTTTTTTCGGTCTCGCAGAAAAATAACATGACTTTCAAAATCTGCAGTTTGAAATGTTTCTCATGGCGTTCAGTTCGGTCTGGTAGAAGCCAGGCCAAAAATCACGACAGTTTTGACTTCTGAGAAAAAAGTGATAATGCTTCCGTTTTCTCATTTTTATACCAATTCAGTAAAAATCGGAAATTTTGATGAAATTTTATTGTCAATTGCTTCAATTTTAAGACATGTGGTAAAAGTTAGAAAGGCAGTATAATAAAAATGGACCAACATCAGAGTTCAGTTACTTCAAAAACTCAACATTCAATTTAACGAATATTTTTTTATTTGTTTATACATAAGAAAAAAGGAAAAATAACGGTCTTGAAGTTTTTTACCATCTGCAATCAAGTTCCGCTTATTTCCATGATGCCGAAAGCCGAGGTCTGCTGATTCATATTTCGTAAATCGTTGCAAATTGAAAACTTCTCAAACTTTCCATAATCCTCGGCCGAAAGGGTAAAACTGACGCCAGAAAAACGAGAAAAAATAAAACAAAATGGAAACAAAGAAATAACAAGGACCATTTGGCCGAAAAGCGGAACTCACCTGCAGCGTACAGAATCGCTTCGGTCCAATTAAATTGTTGGGAGATACTTCTGACGGCCATCGAAACAGTCTCGAAGGATGGGACAAACTTTTCCGTTTGCTGAAATGAAAATGGAGAAATAAACAGGAACATTAGCGAGAGACAGCAGCAGGGAGGTTTTGGGAACCGAGTCCTGAACCGGAAAGAGATATGTACCAGGAATGGGAGGAGGGCGCACGGCACGACACAAAAAAAGGTTAAGAGAGATGGTTATGGAAATGAGCTTTCCCTTAATGGAAAAGTTGATTGGGCTAGAAAAGTTTTCTGGCAGTAACCGCACGGGATTGTTTATCGAGACAGGCTTTCGGATTTTTTTTTTCTGTATGCTTAAATGAAAAAAGAGTGATTAACTTTCAAAAATATTGAAAAAAGCTGGTAGGTGAATAATTTTTTTGAGAAATTGAAATAAATGGATAACAATGAATAACTTAGTTAACGGTTCAGTATCATTCCTATTTAATGAGCCCTCTACTGCATACCAGTCCATAGAGATATGTCCTCGAAGTTATTTTTTTTTTTTTAATTTTTAATTCAATTCAGAATTGTTAAACATTTGAAGCGTATCCATTTCCCGACCAATTTAAGACTCCCGGGAACCGGGAAATATGATGATTCTTTTCCCGGGAATTCCACCTTGAATTCCGGCAAATATTGAAAAAAAAAAAGAGAATTATTTAACCCTCTCCTGCATACGAAACCATATATTTTTAGAATTTTTTTAAAACTTTATTCAGTACATACCCCTTTGAATTTTGCAACATTTGTGCTAAACCGTTTACAGTTGTCCAAAAGGGCCTAATATGAAACTTTTTTCCTAATGCTTTTTTTTAAGGGATTTTAACTTCACAGGAGGCATTCGTCCCTATGCTTTTGTTTTTCATTTAAGCTGTTATAGGTGTCTTCAAAATATTTACTAGTTAGACCGTTTCCCATAACGTAAAAGTATAAAAAAATTAGTCACAGCCTACTACGAAAAATATAAAAACATTATCTTTTTTGTTTGTCTGCTCAGAAAAAAATTGTTCTACAAAGTTGTAGGGTTATCAAAATATCAAACTTTGCTAAAATAAGAGCTCTATCTCTATTCAGTGCATAGTTATAAATATTTAAGATAAAACCAAATTTTAATTTTGTAAGCTTTGTATAAACATGATTGAGATGTTCACAAAATCTATTGAGACGCTTAAAATGCACAAGATCTTAACTTGCTACGACTTTTATTTCCGAAGATATAGCAATTTTAAGTTTTATTTTTCTTATTTTTGCGATCTTCTAGAGTAAAACGGGGCTAGTGGATCCATAAACTAAATGAAATATGATTCAAGTACAACAAACTTAGCAAGAAACTACTTGTCTTCTGAAAGATTACAGGAACAAAAAACAAATTTTGAATGATGGGAGTCGTTTCACCCTTTGTATTCCTGATTTTATTGAATTTTTCTATTAAAAATTACTAGACATAAAGGTTTTGTGCAATTATATAGTATGCAATATTGTTGCATACAAGTTTTCGTGCAATTTATTCCAATTTATTTGTTTTTCGCATTATTTTTACTGTCCCCCCCTCGCGATGTTTCAACTCCGAGTGACAAAAGAAGGATTTGAAATTTGTTCCGGCCTTAGTATAATAAATATTTAAAAAAAAAAAACAAATTTGCTCTGAATAGAGATAAAGCTCTTATTATTCCGGCAAAGTTTCAAACTTTGATGATATCTACAACTTCGCAGAACAATTTTTTTCTCTTTCTCCTCAAACATAAAAGATGGTGTTTTAATTTTTTTTTATTGCAAAAGGCTGTGACAATTTTTTTTTACTTTCACGTTAAGGGAAACCGTCTAACTAGTAAAGTTTTTCAAGACATTAAACAGGTGAAATGACAAAAGCACTAGGAAAAAAATTTCATTTTAGGCACTTTTGTTTTCTATTAGGCAACAAAAAAAGGCTTTGTTTAATTTTTTTTTTTTACTAGTTGACCCGGTGTGCTTTGCTATACCTTCTTAAAATCAGTAAATTGTGTGAAAATAATTTCACAATAAATAAATTTTCGATATCTTTACAATGAGAGCTTTCACATAAATTTAATATTGGAACACAAAGAAGATTAGATTCTCTGAAATGATTTTTGGCTGTCTCGTCTGGAAGAAGGAGATGTCTTGAATCTTAAAAAAAATCTTTTCATGTAAAATATGTATTCATTATCTTGAAATGCTTTAAAAACTATGCGATAAAACTTTCTCCATTCCCGGCTCAGTACTGTATGGAATCTCTCCTTAAAAAAAAAATAGAAACATTTTTCGTACTCGAATACTTTGGATAAGTTATAAAATAATAAAAAAAATTGTGTTGAACTCCTTTTCTACTCTCTTATTCCCCACTGAAAGGTGAAAAGGGGTTTTTTTTTCTCAATAACCATACAATCATTTCTTGTACCTTTATACTCTCCCCTGTAAAATTTGGTAAAATTATTTGATGAGCTCTGTAATTTATCAAATCAAACATATGACACTTTTCTTCTCTTTCCTATCCCTTGAGGGGAACCAAACCAGCTTAGATATATTTCTTATAAATAAGGCACACCGGGGTAAGTGGAGATGGTTTTTCGTATAGTTCAACTTTGAAAGATCACTAAAAAATCAGCAGTGGTTCAATGTTGATAAAACTGCGTTCAATGTGATGCAGAACATGTTATTTACAAATGCTGTAAAGATGAGCTTGATAGACGCAAAGCGAAAAAAGTTATCACGTAAATTGTTATGGACTGCTGGTGTCCTCACTTGCCCCGCCTTATGGGGTAAGTGGGAACGGTAGATTTTCCCGTTGATTTCTTAGGAAATTTTCAACAAATTTATGTTTTCTTGGTTGAATACGTTACTCTATTGCTCGAACCGTAAAAAATTTTGAAAAAAGTGCACTAATAGTACGTAAGGCATCTTTCAATGATTATTGTGTGTCATTTATGTTGCAACACAAGAGATCGCTTTTATCGTAAATATATATTTACTCCAGAAAAAACAAGTACTTTCCCAACTTTTCATGATCCAAATGCTAAATAAAGCTAAATTGTATTGAACGGAGGAAAGAAGATTGAAAAAATTGAAAACATCAAGTATGTATGAAGCCGTCCCAACTCACCCCAGGTACGGTTTGTAGACAAAATTTTAGATTTTTGCAAATAAACTCTTTTTTCGTTTTTTTTATTAGCCGTCGTTTTATTTTCTGACAGGTTGTTTCGAATGTAAAGATTGTTTCAATCTAGAATTTTTCGTCAAAAGCCAGCTATTTTACGAGAAGTTTGCGATAGAAAAGATGCACATGAACTCCACATCGAATTAAAAAAAAAAGAAAATTAACAAAAAGTCACCGTAAACATGCTTTATTGTCGGAACCGTATGTCTTTTACAGTTATTGAATTGATTACAAGTAAATTTAAAAAAAAAACAGAAACTGTAATTCTGCATTAAAAGTTTTAAAAAATAGTTCACAGTATTGTTTTAATAGCCATCGTCCCCACTCACCCCACTTCTCGAATTTAGCAAAATAATGTATAAGAGGCCCCTCCCCTTTTCTATCTTTACACTGGAAAGAGAGAGGAGTCTCAAACCATCTTTAATATATTCTTCCTACCTATATACCCTCGCATGCTAAATTTGGTTCCGTTTGCTTGATTATTTCTCGAATTGTGCAAAAAATGTAAGGAAGCCCCCCTCCTAGCTACTTTTTTCCATTTGAAGGAGGGAGGGGCACTAAACCATTTCAGAAACATTTCTCGTAACCAAATTTACTCCTACCATTTTTTTCTAAATTCTTTTGATTAGGAGGTCCCCTCACCCCTTTCAGAGAATGGGATGGGTCTCAAACTATTATAAGAACCTTCCCCGGTTCTCAAAGACCCCTCCTGATAAGTTTCATGCAAATCGGTTCAGTAGTTTCCGAGTCTTTGGGGAACAGACAAACAGACAGACAGAAATCCATTTATATTTATACCTACCTAGAAGCCTAGATTTGAAATTTTTATATGGAACTAACAAAAAAAATATAAGTCTACGATTTTTCTGGCGACTTGAGTTCTACAATGACATAGCCACGTTAATATGTTTATCTTGATTGTATTACTTTTTCCGAGTTTAGTCCGAATCTTAATTTCAAATTTGATTGAAAATGATATTTGAATCTAAATTCCAGATCAATTTAAAATATTAGTAAAGAGGTGAAATTTGTTTCATAGCCCTCAATCTTTTACTAAAATTCTGATGTTTTGCATTCAAATATGAATTCTTTATTTCAGTTATAAATCATTGAACCGACCAGCGAATCTAAATTAAATTTTGATAAGTGTATGATGAATCGGATTCTGAGTTTTCAATTTTGAATTGCCATTTTGAAGTTTCATTATATTTGGCACGGTGGCCAACGGCAATGCTTGAGAACCACTTTTGAACTTTTGAGACAGCCTCAAATACAATTCAAAATCAATGAAGGTCCTATAGCTTTGAGAAGATTTCGATAAAAAAAATCATACGTCTTACTTAGAATAGTTCCAAGATCAATATCAACTTTCCAGATTTTGATCCAATTTTTTGAAAGTTTAGACTTGAGGAAAAATTGAATTCAAGATCATTTCGAGGCTACTTTAAGACTATTTGGTCGGCAATAGGCCAAAGGGATTTTTGTTTTTGCAACCAATCGGTCATTTTTTCCACATTTTCCTTATTGGTGTTTAAAGGGTACCGTAATCCGGAGTATGATTGATCACTTATTTCAATATTTTTCGATTTTTTTTCTATTTTGAGAAATGTGGCATGTTTCATATTTTTTAAAACCAATACTGGACTCCTATATAAACAAAAAACATGGTTGCAGAAATGTATAAGACAACTTTAAATTTGGTTTAAAAAACGATTTCATCTCTGTTTAGAATTTAATTCTTTGGGGTAAAATTGATCAGTCTCTAATTTGACGGTTTTAACAAGTTTTCTTGGTCATAAATAATACAAAACACCTTTTGAATTTCTGTGTTTCTTGATTAAGATTTCTTTGCGGTTAAAGAAAAACAATATCTCGATTCTTAATTTGTTTAGGCCGAACAATAATTAACATTTTTGACATTATTTATAATATTTTGACTACAAAAACAAATTAAATTTTACCTTTTTTCAATTTTCTTGACTCTCGCACTATTCCCCTTTTATTTTTTCCTTTAAACTGTACAATTTGAAAAGATTTCCAGCCTTTTTTCCTTGACTGGCATACTCTTTGAAAATGTCCCTTTTTTTAATATCAAAAATTACCTCAAACTACAACAAAAACTACACCAAAACTAAATATTTACTAAGAAAAAAAGTTGAACTCTCAAATAAGGCTTTGATCATTTAGTATCCGGGCACTTTATTTCGGTGATAGCTACGCTCGGATATGCAAAACTTTAGTAGCGTTGTGTTGGACATGAAAAGGACTATCTTGCCTATTTTTGATAGATTTTTATTAAATTTTGATAGATTTTTAAATATGGTAAATAGTCTATGAATGCAGACTCCTTAAATAATACAAAAAATCCATTTCCGGCAGGCAAAAAGTGTGGCTTGACTAGTAGACACCGAGTTTTTTTTTTTGTTTCGATTATAGTCGTTTTAACATCTTTATGTCATTCGCGACTTTATCAACGATGAAGTTGGCGGATGAGTCATTGAAAAACTTATCCGGTACAACTGTGATCGATGTTTACTCTTGGGCTCGAACTCACGGACATCGGCTCAGAAAGCAACTGAGCTATATCACAAGCCCCCCAGACACCAAGTAAATAACTAATAATGATCAGTCCAAAGATCGCAATTTGTGGATCCGGTTTTTACGCAATATGACAGATGTTATAAAATTTATGTTAAACCCGGATTTAAGAGATCAAATTCTTCGAGATGCCTACTCATGGAAAGGTTCCAATCAGATTTCAATTGCCTTTTTCAGGTGAGTTTGTGTAAAATATCATGATTTTGCAAAGGTTTTGCTTCTGTGGTAAAAAATTAAACCAATACATGACTGAAAAATGTGTGCAAAGATAAAAAAAAAAGAGATTTTATAAAAAAGTTAGAGTATTTCTTGAAATCATTGATATTTTTTTTTATATTTTCACATTAAATTTCATATTAACCATCATTTTCGCCATAGCAAGTTTCTCGATCAAATGAATAGTTTTTAAAATACACACGTTCGTAACTGCCCGGATTATAAATGATCATTGCCTAAAATCAACTTATTTGCTTCTAAAAGCTTTGATTTCATCAGGAAAGGTGTTTGTTTGCGAGCCTTTGAAAAAATAGATATTTTAAGATTTTGAAATAACTTTTTTACTTGCATTTGAAATTTCCAAAAACAAATCAAGTTTTCCCCAATGTGAAACTCAACTTATATTTATTTAAACGTGGAAAAAAGGTTTGAGATATTTTGACTTAAGACTTAGTTATTGATGATTATGTGGAAAAATTTCATGTTGATCAAAGCTACCCCGGTGATCAATGTTACCCCTTTTTACGGTACTCTGGATTGGAACGTTTTGCAAGTGACAAGTGAGAATAAGTTTAAATTCTGCCTTGAAACAGGCTCAAAATGCGAATGCTTCCAACTGTTCTCACACCGAAAAACTTTATTTTTGGCTAAAACCAACATGAATCCGCAGTCGAACCTGGTAGGTTGTTGAAATTAAATTAATTTAAAATTTGTAAACGTTTCTTATTTTTACAATAAAACAAATAGCTAATTAGGTACTAAAGGCTTTTGACAGTTTTTCACAGGTTTTTCAAGTATATATCCACAAAAAAAGTTTTTAATAGCAGGTCCTTATTGACTAGCAATATCCAATTATCCGTTTTTTCAATAGAACATTTTTAAAATAAGGAGCAAAGAGGAACTGTGTTTTCAGTAACTTTGTGCATATGACAGTTTTTATTTCAGTTTCCAGTCAGTGTCACCAGAAGATGTATGATGTTACTTGTATTTTTTTCTGAAGTAAAGTTTCAAAAGAAAATAAGTAGAAAAATTCAGTTCGAGATCGAAAGTGAGCTCGCTACGGCAATGTTTGCCAATTAAAAGTTTGACTGAAAGTTTTCAGCATCATCAACTGGCTCCGAAAGACGCTCTGTTTCGTCACCGTTATTTTTCCAGCCTTTTCCTAATGATGAACCGGAGAACGTGAGGGTCCTGTCCAAAGGGTTGCTTCTTTTTGCTGGGATTTTTTATTTTCGTTCCCCTGACTTTCGCGCTCAAACTATGTAGGAACTTGGGAAATGAGTTTGACAATTGCTTGTTTTCCTGAACGCCCTCGGTGATTACTTAGGAGAGTTTGTGTTGATATAATAAACAAGTGTAAGTTGGGCTTAACAATGATTGTTTTCCTTTTATTATGTTTTAGAGCACCCAATTGAAAAGAAAAAAAAATAAAACATTTATAAGTGCTAAATACTATCTCATGACTTCCTGATAATTTCGTTCAAAAGTAAAACTTTAAAAAATACCAACTTTAAACACAATTAACCATTGTAAAACTTTTCCAGCATTTCATGTCAAACATAACAAGCATGACAAAAAAATTAACAGAATGAATTTCATCCTTCGTCCACTTTTGGCGCTCGTTCTGATTTAAAACAACTGCGATCTCTGAGTACTTCTATCTGCGTTCTGCGCTTTTTTACAACGGTCATTTTTTTTCTCTATTTATATTCCTTTTGTTTTTCAAGTGCACAATATTGTGAAACTTTTCAAATAAATCTCTCCTGATATTATGTACACAACAAGGGCTAAAAAACGATTTATCAACCAGTCCGAAAAGCTTTCATCTATTGATAAAAACTTGATATTTTCCAAGTCACCTTTGAAGTTTAAGCGTAACATTAAAAGCGGTTGAACAGAATTAAATCGTTAGCTCTTCAATATTGTCAATCATATTGTATACAAATCTTTAAAAAAAGATATTTTTAAATTTTTAATCTGAGAAATTTAAATTTTCGTTTCCATTACCGGCAATGTTTCTCTCCAGCCATCATCTTCTACTGAAGTGGCCCTTGTTGATGAGAGCTCCATCCAACTGGCTCCTCTTCTCCTATTTTAAAGTTCCCATGTATTGCTGTGTAAATAGCAACAATGGAAACGTAACCGAACTGCTTTCTGGATGCAGGGAATTTTCCCCCCATTTCGAAAGTACCCAGCACTTCTCGGAAGTTGGTATACAAATGACTTTCGGAAGTGGTTTCTGGTTCCCGTTCCCATTGCTGATGTCATTAACACTAGAAGGACCGGCAAATTGAATACACCTATTCGGACCGTGACCAGTCAAAATGACTGGTAAAGGGGAAATTTTTTCTATCAAAATATTTTTAAAAATTTTCTTTTGAAATTATTTTATCATTAATTCTATAACATTTTTATTATAAAATTGAAATATTTTTTCACCATGGGTGCCCGGAATCACCTCAGTTTGGCATAGTTGACGAATGCGTGTATGTCATAAAATGAATATGTCAAATAATTATCAAAAAATTGAAACACATTATCAATCTAATTATAAAAACATGTTAGATGGCTATGGTTATTGACCATGGGTGCACGATTTCACTTCAGTTTTGTTTTAGTAGATGTTTTCTAGCATCCATCGCTCTGAAGTTTTTCAACCCGATGCCTATAAATTATACCTGATATTGTAGGTTTTGAAGCATATTTTTTATATAGGTAGAGCAATTTACCATGGGTGCACGGATTCACCGCCATTCATCCAAAATCAATTTTTTTGCATGTTAAAGGTAAAGAATAAAGACTTTTAAAGATTCAAATAAAAATTTGTTTTATATACATGGTTTTTCACTATGGGTGCACGCATTCACCGCGTTTTAATCAAATATTGGACTTAAGCAATTTTTTAAAAAGCATTATTACAAATCTTAACTAAACCAAAGTCGAAATCATGTCTTTCATGTTTAGACATAATTATTTAAAAAACGATTTTTATTTTAAGCTCCGTTTTTTTCATTCCTGGAAAAGAAATATTTCAATTATATCTTGAAATAATAAATTTATTTATTTATTATTTAAAAACAGGTTTTTGCCATCGTATATTTATCTGATAAGATCTGATCAACATACAAGAAATTGGAAAACGGTTATCATGTATCGAGTGAATTTTAGGAATTATATGCATCAAGTTATGTCGTGCGACGGAAAACAGTGGAAATAAAAATAATGAATCAACATGGTCAAATGTACACATTGATTTGTTTTTCCTTGAAAGTTTTTCGATTGACTAATGTTGCATTTCAAATGCCTATCATATCTAACTCAAAAATATGTTGTGTTCTGAAGCAAGTTGAAAACTATTTATGTCTATATAATTAATAACGGCGAATTTACAGCCATTCCGTGCACCCATGTTGAAAAATCTTAGCGCTAATGTGGTCTATCAGATAGACTGGCGTGAGTCTAGTCTAGGTATGCCAGGTGTACTGGGTTCGATTCCCGATATCGGCAAGAAAACTCTAGGGTTCAAACCCCGTAAGTTGCCGACAGGTAAGATGTGTTTCCTCTTATAAAAAGAATGTTCAATCAGTTGCCAGCTTTATACACGGGCGCCGGAATACCTGTAAGGGAACTTGAATTGGAAATTTGTCGAACCTAATAATCTAAGAATGCATGTGAATACATACTTGGGCAGAAACTGCGGTGAATCCGTGCACCCATGGTGGATAACCAACGTATGAAAAATAATCAAATATAAAAAAAATCATTTAAATTGTTTAGTTTCATAGAAATAAGGTCTTCAAATTTGAATGAATAAGTACACAATTCATAATTATTTTACTCATACTAGTTCAGTATAAAACATATTTATCACCTAAAATTACTCGATTACTCGAATGGACATGTATTAAAACTAACATAACTTTTACAAATCTTGATGAAATTTCGCCAAATTTTGACAGAAAGTTCAATTATAGTTGAGCAACAAAACAGACCAAAAAAATTGGGAGTCAAGTGCTTGAAGCGCCACACAGCGGCCAATCCAAGAACTTTTTCTTCAAATCTTCACGACTTCGCATTTAAAATCAATAATTTCATAATGAATTACACACTTCTGCCCACTATAAATCAATTAGGACTCATTGCCTTGAATGTAGATTGCAAATGAAACCTAAAGCAAGCGAAAAAAATTTATCTTGTTTGAGTTATAGGGTTGTGAATTTTACCAGTCATTTTGACTGGTCACGGTCCGAGTGTCCATGGCGAAATATTTCTCGCTTATTAAAAGAGTTAGAAAAATAAAAAATACACAGTATTGTAGAGATTAAAAATTCATGAAAAGTCGTATGTTTTGCGAATTTTTAAAGCGTAGTGTTCAAAAGATATTCAACAAACAAAGTGTCCCACCAGTCATTTTGACTGGTGCGGTCTTTCTAGTGTTAAAACACTCTGGAGTTTTTACCGCTGAAAACTACTGACCGGTAGCGTTATGAGCTACCCTGATATTTCTCGAATAACTGCTGTTTATTGAAAAAATCGTCATCCCCGATTCGTTGTCGTACATTTTTTACATTACAGTTATGGGCAATATCGCGTTACCGTTAACCAATTGTAGTATCCAAGAGCTGGATCAGTCTCAAAAATAATTATGTTTATTTCAATAAATTAGGACTAGGTACGAGCGTGTAAAACAAAAGTTTGAAGTTGACAGAATCCAGTTGAAACCGACTTTTACCAACGATTGAACGAAGCTAATGAATATAGAGTTAATGAAATGAGAGCGAGATAAGTTTAGATGACACCGTATTCACTCTCAGAGAATGCAAAGGTGTAAACGAATAGGCATGTTTTAGGAAACGACGAGTCCGATGCATTCATTCTGTTTCGTCATTCAGTTAACGATTTTTGGGAATGAAAGTTGCGCGTCCTGTTCGCGGAAAAAATAAAAATTTAAAATAAGTTACGACAATGGCGCAGTGGGTAGTGGAACATTACCGGGTGTAAGGATAAAATGTATCTGAAGTGTGCATGCTGCAAGTGGATAAATAAATGAACGGAATCAGAAAAGAAATCGGAAAAAACTTATCCCAACAGTGTCATTAAAGGTGGTTCTAGAAAAAACCAAATAGGGTTGTTTGTTGAGCATATTGTGTTGTGGCAATTACAAGGAAGAAACGGGATGATTTTTTTTTAAGATTCTGGTTTGAAATGGTTTGTGTTAAAAAAGGGAGTCACAGTGATGGAGAACGGAATCACTGGTAAGTTTTGGATGTGGTGTTGGCTAAAGAGGAATCTTTTCTTTGATTGAAGAAAAGCAAATGCTGGTGATAATCGGTAAGTGAACTTTTATCTAACTGTGTGAACTTTATTAATTTGAATAACTTTTGGATAAAAAAATTATGGACAATTTTATGGAGAGAAAGTTATGTTTCGAAAAAGAAGTTTGAATAGGTTCTTGATGAATGAATGTTGAGTCGATAGAAACGATTGAAAAAAGTGAGTTGGATTTCTGTCCGATCAGAATATTTTGGCTATCAAGTGGTAAAAGATCTGTTCAATGAAATAATTTTGCAAAGATACAACATTAAGAACCGGAAATATAATTTCGATTATAGAATCAACCTGAACGAAATTTGAGTTGATACGGTCCTGTTATGTGTTACGAAGATGATTGTCGATGCTAAAGAAAAGTTGAATGTCGATTAAAGTCATGATTCATTATCAACTTGTTTTATATGGTAAGGTATATTTTTTACTCTATAAATGGGATCATAGCGTTCCGCTTGATTATTGTGCTTTTAATAATCTATGTACTACAAAAATAAAACTCAATCATGTTGGATGAAAAACAAGTCTTGGATTTATTTTCCTCGTTGCTCAGACTTGGTGAACTGTAACAGTACCTCAATAAACTTATGACTATTATTTTTTTTGGTTTGAGGTTTTGGGAGATTTTCTGATATAATCAATTACTTTTGGATTGGTAAACTGAGCATGACCTCAGCGAAGGTCGAAATTTAATGAAATGTGAACAAAAAGTCTTGCGAAAGGTCAAGTCCAGTTTGATTTGTGCGAAGGTCACAAACCAAATTTGATGTTAATGAAAAATTGTTGAACTGACGATCAATCAAAAGAAGACTTGCGAGAGGTCAAGTCCGGTTTGATTTGTGCGAAGGTCACAAACCAAATTTGATGTTAATGAAAAGTTGTTGAAATGGAAGTGAATTAAAAGAAGACTTGCAAGAGGTCAAGTCCAGTTTCATTTGTGCGAAGGTCACAAACCTAACTCGATATCAATAAAAATGCATTGAAATGGAAGTGAATCAAAAGAAGACTTGCGAGAGGTCAAGTCCAGTTTGATTTGTGCGAAGGTCACAAACCAAATTTGATGTTAATGAAAAGTTGTTGAAATGGAAGTGAATCAAAAGAAGACTTGCGAGAGGTCAAGTCCAGTTTGATTTGTGCGAAGGTCACAAACCAAATTTGATGTTAATGAAAAGTTGTTGAAATGGAAGTGAATCAAAAGAAGACTTGCAAGAGGTCAAGTCCAATTTGATTTGTGCGAAGGTCACAAACCAAATTTGATGTTAATGAAAAATTGTTGGAATGGAAGTGAATCAAAAGAAGACTTGCGAGAGGTCAAGTCCAATTTGATTTGTGCGAAGGTCACAAACCAAATTTGATGTTAATGAAAATTGGTTGAAATGAAAGTGAATCAAAAGTAGACTTGCGATAGGACAAGTCCAGTTTAATTTGTGCAAAGGTCACAAACCAAATTTGATGTTAATGAAAAGTTGTTGAAATAGAAGTGAATCAAAAGAAGACTTGCGAGAGGTCAAGTCTGGTTTGATTCGTGCGAAGGTCACAAACCAAATTTGATGTTAATGAAAAAATTGTTGAAATGGAAGTGAATCAAAAGAAGACTTGCGAGAGGTCAAGTCCGGTTTGATTTGTACGAAGGTCACAAACCAAATTTAATGTTAATGAAAAGTTGTTGAAATGGAAGTGAATCAAAAGAAGACTTGCGAGAGGTCAAGTCTAGTTTGATTTGTGCGAAGGTCACAAACCAAATTTGATGTTAATGAAAAGTTGTTGAAATGGAAGTGAATCAAAAGAAGACTTGCAAGAGGTCAAGTCCAATTTGATTTGTGCGAAGGTCACAAACCAAATTTGATGTTAATGAAAAATTGTTGGAATGGAAGTGAATCAAAAGAAGACTTGCGAGAGGTCAAGTCCAGTTTGATTTGTGCGAAGGTCACAAACCAAATTTGATGTTAATGAAAAGTTGTTGAAATGGAAGTGAATCAAAAGAAGACTTGCGAGAGGTCAAGTCCAGTTTCATTTGTGCGAAGGTCACAAACCTAATTCGATATCAATAAAAATGCATTGAAATGGAAGTGAATCAAAAGAAGACTTGCGAGAGGTCAAGTCCAGTTTGATTTGTGCGAAGGTCACAAACCAAATTTGATGTTAATGAAAAGTTGTTGAAATGGAAGTGAATCAAAAGAAGACTTGCAAGAGGTCAAGTCCAATTTGATTTGTGCGAAGGTCACAAACCAAATTTGATGTTAATGAAAAGTTGTTGAAATGGAAGTGAATCAAAAGAAGACTTGCGAGAGGTCAAGTCCAGTTTGATTTGTGCGAAGGTCACAAACCAAATTTGATGTTAATGAAAAGTTGTTGAAATGGAAGTGAATCAAAAGAAGACTTGCAAGAGGTCAAGTCCAATTTGATTTGTGCGAAGGTCACAAACCAAATTTGATGTTAATGAAAAATTGTTGGAATGGAAGTGAATCAAAAGAAGACTTGCGAGAGGTCAAGTCCAGTTTGATTTGTGCGAAGGTCACAAACCAAATTTGATGTTAATGAAAAGTTGTTGAAATGGAAGTGAATCAAAAGAAGACTTGCGAGAGGTCAAGTCCAGTTTCATTTGTGCGAAGGTCACAAACTACATTCGATATCAATAAAAATGCATTGAAATGGAAGTGAATCAAAAGAAGACTTGCGAGAGGACAAGTCCAGTTTGATTTGTGCGAAGGTCACAAACCAAATTTGATGTTAATGAAAAGTTGTTGAAATGGAAGTGAATCAAAAGAAGACTTGCAAGAGGTCAAGTCCAGTTTGATTTGTGCGAAGGTCACAAACCAAATTTGATGTTAATGAAAAAATTGTTGAAATGGAAGTGAATCAAAAGAAGACTTGCGAGAGGTCAAGTCCGGTTTGATTTGTGCGAAGGTCACAAACCAAATTTGATGTTAATGAAAAGTTGTTGAAATGGAAGTGAATCAAAAGAAGACTTGCGAGAGGACAAGTCCAGTTTGATTTGTGCGAAGGTCACAAACTACATTTGATGTTAATGAAAAGTTGTTGAAATGGAAGTGAATCAAAAGAAGACTTGCAAGAGGTCAAGTCCAATTTGATTTGTGCGAAGGTCACAAACCAAATTTGATGTTAATGAAAAGTTGTTGAAATGGAAGTGAATCAAAAGAAGACTTGCGAGAGGTCAAGTCCAGTTTGATTTGTGCGAAGGTCACAAACCAAATTTGATGTTAATGAAAAGTTGTTGAAATGGAAGTGAATCAAAAGAAGACTTGCAAGAGGTCAAGTCCAATTTGATTTGTGCGAAGGTCACAAACCAAATTTGATGTTAATGAAAAATTGTTGGAATGGAAGTGAATCAAAAGAAGACTTGCGAGAGGTCAAGTCCAGTTTGATTTGTGCGAAGGTCACAAACCAAATTTGATGTTAATGAAAAGTTGTTGAAATGGAAGTGAATCAAAAGAAGACTTGCAAGAGGTCAAGTCCAATTTGATTTGTGCGAAGGTCACAAACCAAATTTGATGTTAATGAAAAATTGTTGGAATGGAAGTGAATCAAAAGAAGACTTGCGAGAGGTCAAGTCCAGTTTGATTTGTGCGAAGGTCACAAACCAAATTTGATGTTAATGAAAAGTTGTTGAACTGACGATCAATCAAAAGAAGACTTGCGAGAGGTCAAGTCCAGTTTCATTTGTGCGAAGGTCACAAACCTAATTCGATATCAATGAAAATGCATTGAAATGGAAGTGAATCAAAAAAAGACTTGCGAGAGGACAAGTCAAGTTTTATTTGTGCGAAGGTCACAAACCAAATTTGATGTTAATGAAAAGTTGTTGAAATGGAAGTGAATCAAAAGAAGACTTGCGAGAGGTCAAGTCCAGTTTCATTTGTGCGAAGGTCACAAACCTAATTCGATATCAATAAAAATGCATTGAAATGGAAGTGAATCAAAAGAAGACTTGCGAGAGGTCAAGTCCAGTTTGATTTGTGCGAAGGTCACAAACCAAATTTGATGTTAATGAAAAGTTGTTGAAATGGAAGTGAATCAAAAGAAGACTTGCGAGAGGTCAAGTCCGGTTTGATTTGTGCGAAGGTCACAAACCAAATTTGATTTTAATGAAAAGTTGTCGAAATGAAAGTGAATCAAAAGAAGACTTGCTAGAGGTCAAGTCCAATTTGATTTGTGCGAAGGTCACAAACCAAGTTTGATGTTAATTAAAAATTGTTGAAAGGTAAGTGAATCAAAAGAAGACTTGCGAGAGGTCAAGTCCAGTTTGATTTGTGCGAAGGTCACAAACCAAATTTGATGTTAATGAAAAGTTGTTGAAATGGAAGTGAATTAAAAGAAGACTTGCGAGAGGTCAAGTCCAGTTTGATTTTTGCAAAGGTCACAAACCAAATTATGATGTTAATCAAAAGTTGTTGAACTGACGCTCAATCAAAAGAAGACTTGCGAGAGGTCAGGTCCGATTTGATTTGTGCGAAGGTCATAAACCAAATTTGATGTTAATGAAAAGTTGTTGAATTGGCGATCAATAAAAAGAAGACAAGCGAGAGGTCAAGTCCAGCTTGATTTGTGCGAAGGTCACAAACCAAATTTGATATCAATGAGAAGTTGTTGAAATGAAAGTGAATCAAAAGAAGACTTGCAAGAGGTCAAGTCCAGTTTCATTTGTGCGAAGGTCACAAACTACATTTGATATCAATAAGAAATGCTTTGTAATGGAAGGGAATCAAAAGAAGACTTGCGAGAGGTGAAATGGAAGTGAATCGAACGAAGACTTGCGAAAGTCAAGCCCAGTTCGATTTGTGCGAAGGTCACAAACTACATTTGATATAAATGAGAAATGTATTGAAATGGAAGTGAATCAAAAGAAGACTTGCGAGAAGTCAAGTTTAGTTTGATTTGTGCAAAAATCAATCATTAAATTTGATATAAATGAAAAATTTATTGAAATGGAAGTGAATCAAAAGAAGACTCGCGAGATGTCAAGTCCAGTCTGATGTTTGCAAAGGTCACAAACCAAATTTGATATCAATGAGAAAATATTGGAATGGAAATTTTTATTCACTTTAGAAGACTTGTGAGAAATCATGTCCATGTCATGTCGGTTGGAATGAAGTGAAATTTGGTACCCGATGGTTTTTCGGATCAGAGTCAACTTGAAATTGATTTGATTTTTTTTATTTTGATTTTTTGATATAATTAGAAAAATTAAATATTGGGAAAAACACGCGGCACGTGTTTTTTTGTTTTGTTTTTTCGGTTTTTTGTTGTAAATTTGTTCGAAGTGTTCGGAAATGGGCGCAATGGTAAGTTTGATATCGAATATATCCAAAGGGCAAATATATTGAGTCGTTTTTTTTATCAATTCCAGCAATATAAATCCGACATACGAGTGGCACAGGATGTGATAACCAACGGATGCCATACGAGCAGCAATAAGATGCGGGAGTTGCGAGCCTCAAGATTCAGCGAATGATTAACAATTTGGAGTGTGTGAATAAAGTGTTAAAGATTGTTTAGATAAATATATAGCTAATGTAAATAAATTCATTCGTTTCTAGTTTTAAAAAATTATAAAAATGATGACAATTAAAAACAATAACAAAAACCCCACAAAGAGCAAAGATTTTTATTTCAGCGGGCGAACAATGTAAATTACCAAATTTTCATGGTTTTACCATGAAAAAATGGAAGCTGTTCTAACCATGAACTTTATAATTTTGGGCTTCCGAATGTATGGAAAATCGCCATTTTTTTCATGGTCACGCTGCATAACAATACCCCTTTTTCATGGTTATTTTTGTCAAAACTATGAAATGTATGGTCGAAAACTATAAATTACAACGTGCATTCACGGTATCGAAGACGATAATAATCATTGTGTAGATCGTATAATTTATGGTTTGTGAATATGGAATTCATGGTTTTTTCACGGTGCAATTCTATTCGGGTTGTAACAGATCAAGTCTAGTTAAGTTTTAGTTTTAGGTCATTAATGATATTTTATGGAAATTTGAAGCATTTTTGTCTTCTATTGTTATTTTTGAGCCTTCTTGCTTAATGAATAGGAGATGGCTGATTTGCTTAGTTAGATGCGTATTAAAGCTCTCTTTTAAATACAAAAATATATGTTGAATAGAACAAACGGGTACGCGGGTTTTAAATAAAAAGAGGAAATCTGAATCCACAAATGAGCATTAAAATGAATTAAGCCTATAAATGATAAGGCGAGCCTCGTTCATGGCTCAAACAGCAGTGAAATATTTTTGTTGTCCTAGTTTTAGTCGTTTAAACATGTTTGTATGGTTTACGATATCCCGAAATTTCAGTAGAGTATGATTTTTTTTTATCTCATGAGTTTGTTAGAGTAGAGATAGAAGCGAATGTAGTATCCAAGAGCTGGATCAGTCTCAAAAATAATTATGTTTATTTCAATAAATTAGGACTAGGTACGAGCGTGTAAAACAAAAGTTTGAAGTTGACAGAATCCAGTTGAAACCGACTTTTACCAACGATTGAACGAAGCTAATGAATATAGAGTTAATGAAATGAGAGCGAGATAAGTTTAGATGACACCGTATTCACTCTCAGAGAATGCAAAGGTGTAAACGAATAGGCATGTTTTAGGAAACGACGAGTCCGATGCATTCATTCTGTTTCGTCATTCAGTTAACGATTTTTGGGAATGAAAGTTGCGCGTCCTGTTCGCGGAAAAAATAAAAATTTAAAATAAGTTACGACACCAATGAAAAGCAAATGAGAATATTGAATTTCAAGTTACACTTGTTCAGGTACAGTGCTGCTTGTGTTTAATAAATCCCTTCGTTTCACTTTGATCTCAACTGGATGTGGTGCAAATGCGTAATACACCTTTGGTAGGCAATAGAATGACTCGGTTTGGAGATATGAACATGAAAACTAGGCTGGGTCATTCGGCTGCAGTTATTCAACCGAAGACAGTTCGGGCATGGGGACGCTAGGCTGAAAGGATCTTCGACCGAATGGATGCTAGGCCGAACGGTCGTTAGGATAAATAATTCACATGACGGATGGTCGTTAGGTCGAATGGGTGTAAGGGCTAATGGACGCTAGTTTATTTAATCTACATAGCGTATTCCGTTCGACGATATGGTTTTATGTTCATTCCTATAATTCACTCGGCCATGGCAACCGTTCTCCAATTTCTCGGGCATCCCTCATTCCCAAGATCACGCTCCACTTGGTGCTACCCTCTCGCTCGTTGCGCTCCTGTTCGTCTCGTTCCTTCTGGATTTGTAGCGAACACCTGTTTGCAGGACAGTTGTCCGGCATTCTCGCAACATGTCCTGTTCAGCGTATCCGGCCAGCCTTCACCACCTTCTGGATACTGGGTTCGTCGTAGAAACACGCGAGCTCGTGGTTTACCCTTCGCCTCCGCACTGCGTTCTCCTGCACGCCGCCAAAGATGGTTCATAACACTCGTCACTCGAATACTCCGAGTGTGCGCAGGTCCTCCTGGAGCAATATCAAAAAAAAAAACATCTCGTACTTGTAGAGGATAACCGGTATAATGAGCGCTGTGTACAGGTTACCCTTCAGGTGAGGGCTAAGCCTTCTCGACCGCAGTTGCTTATGGAGTTCATAGTAGGCAAGACTTCCGCTGATCATTTGCGACGGATCTCTCGGCTGGGGCTAGGGTCATTGTCTGCGGTCACCAGTGGGCCGAGATAGACAATGTCTTCAACTATCTAAAACCCACCACCCCACCGGCGTTACAGGGATTCCCTGTATTAAGTCTTAGGGCGGCTCGCTTAGCACTGGTAAATCGCAGGAAGTTCGAGCTCTAAGATCAAGAAAAACCCCAAATATGCACTTTCGAATTATATTGAGACTGCCACAACAATTCATAAACACTTCAACAGGGTCAATTGGTTACGGTACCTTTTAGGGCCACGCCCTGGTTGTCGCTACTGAAGATGACAGAGCTGCGATGATGGTGACGCTACGTCCGACCAACTCCTCTATCGATCCAATTTCGACCGAACACCGGGACTTTCTTTCCAGGAATCTCGGCTACGAGGACGAATGAACGGTTTGGGGAACTGGTTGGGCGATCTGAATGATTCGGAATCAGCACAACCTTCGACGTTTGACCGCTTTGAGGTGACCTTCGCCTAGGCAGAATCAAAGGTTTGTTGTCCCGCCAAATGATTGAATTTTGCCAAAGACTTAGGGGTCCTATTGTGAGAATCAGGCTTAAGTGTTCCGTGTTTCAGCGGGAACAAAATGGTGGTCCCACTTGTACTCCTACGTTTCGTGGGAATGATCAAAGTTAGCCAGCCAGCCAGCCAGCCAGGTAGCCACTTTTGACTTGCCTTGACCCGAGAGTATAGGTCGTTGATCTCCCATTATGGCGGACACGATCGCTTCGCCTTCGTCAATTTATCGGGCGTCCTTACCGATCGGGGTGGTTATTAAGCTGCGTGGGTTACCATGGATCTCCCTCTGGTTGTGACGTGTTGGAGCTTCCTGGCTGCATTCTGGTAGCTTGTGTTTACTCGCGGCCAATCACTACAACCTCGACGGAAGTTTTATCTGACACTTTTATATCTCCAGCTCGCCGCCGTCGATCGTGACCTTGTTATTACTGGATAAGCGAGTTTGTTCGATCTCGGATCGGCAGGCCAGCACAAACTTCATCTTGAACGTATTAACCATTAATGCTTCACGTTTCAGTTTACGGTAAATCTCTTCCACCGCCGCAGATGATCTGCCAGCTATATCAATGCTGTCTGTTGGAAATCGTCCCCCGAATTTCGCCCACTGCTCGTCGAATAACACCTTCTAGCGCCACGTTGAACATCATGCAGAATAGACCATCGCCTTTTCGAAGCCCCCTGCGTGATTCGAATTTATAACGAGATATAACGGGAAATTATTTGATCCCAAAAGCTGTATAAAAATAAGCGTTAACAATCATTTCAGAAATTTGGCTCGCCTGCGGAATTTAGTCATATATAAACTCTAGGCACAAGGCATTTCATCTTATGACACCATATGACGTTTACGAATTGAAACAAATTTTAATTTTAAATATCATTTTGCAGGTATTGCAGCTCAAATCTTGACACTGAAAAATCCTACCTAGTATTTGGAGTGGGTTGCAACTGAAACTTACAATTCTAGAAAATTGGTAAAAACCTTTTGAAAAATTTCTGTATTTTTTGACACAACTGTAGAACATTGCCAAAATATTTTAAAATTAAGTTTTAAAACCAAGTAGGTTTCAAGTCTTCCAGAAACCGCATGTATTTTCTTTGAAAAAAAAAAAAAAAGAAATAGAATGCCGCAGCCCGTGGCGTAGAGAATCAAGTTTTCTAAGCCAGCGGGCATAAGCTCGAATCCCGGTCACGGCATACATTGTTCACTTTCTGTGGGTTGGTGGTTTTAGCATTTGTAAGATGCTAACCGTCATATCCTTAAAGATGTACGCTCAGAGTTAAGAAAAAGGAATCTCTTCGAGGAAACATCAAGTTTCATTGAGATCGTGTATGTGTATGTGTGTGGTTTAAAAAAAAGTTTTCTTTTTGTAACTTTTCCCGATTTTGTAAAAAACGAGAGAAAAAAGAATCATAAAAAACGAGAGTTTTGGTGAATCAAAACAAAAAATTTGAACCGCATTAAATTGAGATAGTTTTTAAAGCAAACACCATATCGTTAGACAGGCTTCGTTAAATTTGTTAAATAAAATAAAACTTTTTTAAACTTTCCTCATTAATGTCAGAAATACTTGTAATGATAAGGTATCGCTGAAAGAAGAAAGTTTATTAGATCATCAGTAATGATTGGTTTGTTTCATTCTAATTTGATTCATTTCTGAACCTATAAACTTTATATCACCGAAACAAGCTAGTGGCTAGTGAAGTAGACAATGTGCAACTCGAGACCCCATACACCCAACCTTCGGGTAGTGGTCATATCACCTCTTGTCTGCAACTTCAATTCTCTACCTCCCCGTGGTGCTAGCTGGGGTGCGAGCAACCTTAGCGGAGATCGGGTACCCAAACCCAGACTGAGTTAGGGGGCTCCGTACGCGTATGTTCTCCATGTCAGGGGCAGCGTACGGAGTGCAAAAACGTCCTCGGGACCCAAAACAGCAACATCACGACGGTCCTCCTGCGAGATAGTGGGGTTAGCTGCGGGCCTTGCGAGCCCGTGACTACAAAAAACATAAGCAACGAACAACGAACAACAAATTTCGGATGGAAATCGGCAAAGACCCACGCGACGAAAAGGGACTAGCGATTGGAAACTTGGAACATGGAACTGCCGATCTTTAAATTTTGTGGGCAGTACCCACGTGCTCTCCAACGAATTGAAGAGCCGCAAATTCGACATCGTAGAGCTGCAGGAGGTATGCTGGAAGGGCTCCACGGTACGAACGTACCCAGATGGTCGTGCCATCTACCAGAGTTGCGGCAACACACACGAGCTTGGAACAGCTTTTATAGTGATGGGAAAGATGCAAAAGCGCGTGATCGGGTGGTGGCCGATCAACTCACGAATGTGCCGGTTGAGAATCAAGGGCCGGTTCTTCAACATCAGCATCATCAACGTGCACGGCCCTCACCTCGGAAGTACCGGTGACGATAAAGACGAATTCTACGCGCAGCTGGAGCGTGAATACGACCGTTGCCCAAAACATGATATCAAGATCGTCATCGGGGATTTCAACGCTCAGGTCGGCCAGGAGGAGGAATTCAAACCGACAATTGGAAGGTTCAGTGCACACCAGCTGACCAACGAAAACGGCCTCAGACTTATTGATTTCGCCGCCTCCAAACGAATGGTCGTACGTAGTACCTTTTTCCAGCACCGCCTCCCACACAAGTACACCTGGAGATCACCGTACCAAACTCAATCACAGATCGACCACGTTTTGATCGACAGCCGGCACTTCTCGGACATCATCGTCAGATTCTGTCGAGGCGCCAACATCGAGTCGGACCATTATCTGGTGATGGTGAAGATGCGCCCAAAACTCTCCGTAGTGAACAACACACGCAACCGGCGCACACAGGGGTAAAAGAGCAAAAAAGGTGATCATAATTATTTGCGGCCAAACGGTACACGTTAGACATTTGATGTCTTCGAGACATTTTATGTAAATTTAATGATCTTTCATATTTCATTAATTAAAATGTAATTAACTTACTAAGGAGCGAGATAAAAAAATTATTTATTGAAATATTTAGTTTTGAAGCTTGACATATTCTATAAAGTTGTAGATCATGTAATTTTGAGAAACTTTGTCGAAGACATCATCAAAATTGCATTCGAAACAAAAAAGTTACAAGCATTTAAAAAAACTGGTGGATTTCTAAATTAATGAACGAACACGAAAACATCAAGGAGGGCACAACTCGAGGCATGCCACGTATAAACGAAAACGTTATTAGTATTGATACTAGATTGGTTGCTTAGTTCATTTCGTTTCGTTTTGTGGGTTTTAATAGAAGATTTTACGGATGTTTTTGGGGAAAAAACCTATTATTAATAGGAAGTTTGCAAAACTTCCGCTAAAAACCGTTCCCTAATTCAAACATGATTCTGAAACTTATAACTTGAATAACAAAATCCATTCATAAAATCATACGAACTCGTCCGAACTCTTCATGTTTTAACTGTCCGAAAAAAGGCAATTTTCACCATATTAATTGTTTTATCTCATTTGGAAGACGATTTTTCCTTTTAAAATGTTCAACAAAGTTGTGTGGTTTTGCAATTCAAACAATTTGTTCTGATATATTAAGTTTCCAAATCATACACAAAAAAAGTTATTTTATAAAAACTGAAAAGTACTTATTAATTTTTTAAAATGCTTGTAACTTTTTTGTTTCAAATGCAATTTTGATGATGTCTTCGACAAAGTTTCTTAAAATTACATGATCTACAACTTTACTGAATATGTCAAGCTTCAAAACTAAGTATATCAATAAATAATTTTTTTATATCCCTCCTTTGTAAGTTAATTACATTTTAATTAATGAAGTATGAAAGATCATTAAATTTACATAAAATGTCTCGAAGACATCAAATGTCTAACGTGTACCGTTTGGCCGCAAATAATTATGATCACCTTTTTTGCTCATTTACCCCTGTGTGCGGCGGCGCCCGCCTCGGTTAAATATCACTCGACTGAAGCAACCTGAGGTCGCGGCAGACTACGCGCAATCGGTCGAAGCAGCGCTGCCGGCAGAGGGCGAGCTTGATGAAGCTCCTCTCGAGAACTGTTGGGATACCATCAAGACAGCCATCAACAGTGCTGCGGAGAACGTCATCGGTTATGTGGAGCGAACTCGACGGAACGACTGGTTCGACGAGGAGTGTAGGAGGGTGATGGACGAAGAGAATGCCGCGCGGAGGGCAGTAGTGCAAAAAGGCACCCGTCGAAATGTGGAAAATCACCGACAGCGGAAGAGGCAGCGAGTCCGACTTTTCCAGGAGAAAAAGCGCCGCCTGGAGGAGGAGGAGCTCGAGGAGCTGGAGCAGCTGCATCATTCCCAAGAAACACGGAAGTTCTATCAGAAACTCAACGCATCCCGCAAAGGCTTCGTGCCGCAAGCCGAAATGTGCCGGGATAAGGACGGGGGTATCCTGACGGACAATCGTGAGGTGATCAAAAGGTGAAAGCACCTCGATGAACACCTGAACGGCGCACATGCAGAAGATCAAGACGGTGGGGGAAGGTACATCGCCGGCGTAGCCAACGACGTAGAAGAGCCACTCCCAACGAAGAGTGAGGTTAAGGAAGCCATTCGCCAGCTGAATAGAAACAAGTTGGCTGGGAAGGATGGCATCGCAGCCGAACTCATCAAAATGGGCCGGACAAGTTGGCCGATTGCCTACACCGATTGATAGTCCGGATGTGGGACCTAGAACAGCTACCGGAGGAATGGAAGGAGGGGGTAATATGCCCCATCTACAAGAAGGGCGACAAATTGGACTGTGAGAACTACCGAGCGATCACTGTCCTCAATGCCGCCTACAAAGTGTTGTCCCGAATCCTACTCCGCCGCCTAACGCCACAAGCAAACAGATTCGTGGGAAGTCATCAGGCCGGCTTTATGGAGGGACGGTCTACGACGGACCAGATATTCACATTACGGCAAATCCTCCAAAAATGCCGTGAACACCAAGTCCCTACGCACCATCTATTCATCGACTTCAAAGCCGCATACGACACGATCGACCGTAACGAGCTATGGAAAATCATGGACGAGAACGGCTTTTCCGGGAAGCTGATCAGACTGATCAAGGCGACGATGGATGGAACGCAGTGCTGTGTGCGGATTTCGGGTGAATTGTCGAGTTCATTCGAATCGCGCAGGGGGCTTCGACAAGGTGATGGTCTATCCTGCATGATGTTCAACGTGGCGCTAGAAGGCGCTAATTCGACGAGCGGTGGGCGAAATGCGGGGCACGATTTTTAACAGATCCAGTCAACTTATCTGCTTTGCCGATGACATTGATATAGTCGGCAGACGAAGAAAATGCTGGCGTGCGGACCCGAGACCGACCGAACCCGCTTGTCCAGTAATAACAAGGTCACGATCGACGGCGACGAGCTGGAGATAGTCGAAGACTTTGTCTATCTCGGCTCACTGGTGACCGCAGACAATGACACCAGCCGTGAGATCCGGAGGCGAATTATCAGCGGAAGTCGTGCCTACTACGGACTCCACAAGCAACTGCGGTCGAGAAGACTTGGCCCTCGCACGAAGTGTAACCTGTATACGACGCTTATTAGACCGGTTGTTCTCTACGGGCACGAGACATGAATATTGCTCGAGGAGGACCTGCGTACACTTGGAGTATTCGAGCGACGAGTGTTAAGAACCATCTTTGGTGGCGTACAGGAGAACGGAATGTGGAGGCGAAGGATGAACCACGAGCTCGCGCGACTCTACGGCGAACCCAGTATCCAGAAGGGGGGGGGGGGGGGGGGGGTGCCCGAGAAATTGGAGAACGGTTGCCATGGACCGAGTGAATTTTAGGAATTATGTTCGTCAAGTTATGACGTAAGACGGAATACTATGTAAATAAAAAATAATCACCGAAACAAGAGTTAATAGAAAAAAAATCTGACAAATGACTCGAATCCAAAATTTTTCCTTCAGTGATAAACAAAAGTTTAAAACATGGTTTCAAAATAGAAAGACGTATTTATTGGAAAAATTTCCTAAATAAATGTTTAAAAACCATTCTTTTGTAGCTTCATATTTTGTTTAAATTTTCCAATAAATTTACTGAACTATGAAGTTTATTTTTTTAATGTTCAAAATTTGAAATTCAAATAAACCTACAACATATTTCAATTTTTATTTCATTATTTTGTGAGTTTTTCTTTGTTTTTCATTTTGGTTATTTTTTCTGAAGACATGATCTTCCTGGAAGCCTATATATTTTTAGATTAGATTTCAATGGATGGCGGCAAAATATTCAGTGTTTGAAATTTTAACTATAAATGTTCCACTGATTTTAATTATTTTAGATCTTTTTTTTTTAAAATTATCATGATTTTCAATTGATCTTTTTAAAGTTCGAAAATTGATTCGAAGTAATAACTTTGAAGCTCAATTTAAATGCGAAATTTCAAATTAATCAGTATTTGATTTGTGCTTTCGCTTTGAATAACAAATCTTGAAATTTATTATTTTTATTTTTATTCATCACTAGCTGATTTTACCCGACCTTTGTCAGGTTCACATCAAATAGGGTACTTTGGACCTAGAGCCTACTTTAGTCCCAAAATTCCGAAAATTTTAAATAGTTCATTTTGCTAGCATAGGATAAAGAAACTTTTATGCACACAATGAACACTCCTAAATCCTGCCATACCGCTTTTTGCCATAAAATATCTATCTGATAAAAATTTCAACGTTTTTATAAATGTACCTCCTCATCAGAGAGGTAAATTAGACAGCTCAATAAGTGGAGCGTGTAACCGTCTGTTACATGTTTTTGTGTGGCTCCGCCACAAAATCAGATTATCCCTGTACTTTAACGAAAAACAAAAACAAATCTTCCAAACAGAATGGCTAACTTCACCCCACTTCACCCAAATCATCTGTCATCCCGCACAGGCACTCTCTTTCTCAGAGAAATCCAGGGGCGTCGTGCTCAACCAGGGCCGTCATGGGGAAGTGTGGGCACCCAGAGAACGACGCACCATGTAAATTTGCCGTATGTATGGGCGTCGGCCAAAAATCAAGGTCTATCGAATATCGGCAATGTAAAGCATGTTCTTTCTGTCTGTGATCTCGTTAGAAGTAAGAAGTGCGCGTCGTCCGTAGTTCATGTAATTTTGTTTGTTTAAAATGTTGTGGTGTAAAGTAATTAAATTATTCCTATCTATTCTAGAGCTAAAAGTACAAAATAAAAACGTATTACAAAAACACAAACAGTAGTACGGTGCGCGGTTAAAATAAATATTTATGTACGGTTAGTAAATAAAAACAAAATGAGTCGTAGATAGAAAAGCACGTGTTAAAATGTAAATGTTAATTTGTTATAGATTTAGAAGTTATAAAAAGAACAAATATCGTGAAGACAAACTCAACAAAAACCACCACAAAGAAAAGGTAATTAATTTAACAACAAAAACAAAAATTGTAAACCACGTGGGCTGTGTAAAATCTTAAGTCACTGCACTGAACGAAATCGGGCTATGAACAATATCGGAAATTCTAGTGTTTTTGCACTAATAGAAAATCTAATACTTTTTACGAGTTCGCTCATGGAATACAATTACATGGTTTTAGTTTTTAATAAAATTTATCAGAAAATCCATTGAACGTTATAGAACGTCAAGTTTATAATAATTACAGTTCAAAATGATGGAATATAAATTGATGGGGTGTTGTGTTATGGTTTTACTTTTTATGATTTCTTTTCGTATTTTCTTTCCGAAAAAAGTGGGATACAGCTAATTTTTGTTTTTTTTTTTGAAAATTTTATTGTTTCTTTCATAGCCGCTATCAAATTTAGAATAATTAAACACTTCACTATGGCACAGGCAAGGTGTTTAGCACTGGTGTTAGAATGGTGATGATTCGAAGCCCAAACTTCCGGCTTGAAGGGGTCCTTGGTTTAGAAAAGTTGGTAATAACAAAAACAAACCTGAAATCAAGAGAAATGAATTAATTTCAGATATTGAAAACAAAGTTTCACATCATCTCACCTTTCTTCTCGTTAGCACAGACCCTTCTAAAGGGAATTCTGGATGCTTGGGCAGAGACTCGAAATTCCGCGGCCAATATATGCCATTGATGGGTGAGTTGATTCCGTGAATTCCAATTTCCGGAAACGAAAAAACCATTTGGGGATCTAAGGCGTCCATTTTCATATTGGTACTGCTCGCTTTTAATTGTATATTCTGAAAAAAAGAAATAAGAAAATGTTGCTTGAATAGAAACTGTTCTGATCATTAGAAAAAATCGCAGACATCTTTTAAAAATACACAAAATACATACCGTTCTATTTGTTGATCACCACTTTTTGTACGGATGGGTTGAAATTAATAAACTTCAAATTCAGTTGAACAGCGACACAAAAAACGAACAAAACCTCTGAGCAAACTTAAAATGTATTATTAATCGAAACTGTATAATTTATTAGATTTTCTTATACATTCTACCGATCGAGTGTGGCTCGCAAGATTCATTGGATTTTCCTATAAACTTTAATGGGTCAATCTCTTTTAGGACCTAACTGTAAAATTTATTGTATTTCCCGGTCTTTTTAGTGAATAAATCGTTAGCTTGTATGCGGACCATAAATTATAACAATTATTGTAATGACCCTATAAAATTAATCGCCCGATTTCGTTCAGTGTGGTATTAAAACCCTGTTTGGCAGGTCCAAGTGGGCCTTTTCTTGTTTGTCGGCTTATTCACCAGCTACTTCGTGAACTGCAACCACACGGCGACGTCTAACATCCAAAATCAACCAGACAGAAAGACCACACAACATAACCTTGTCGGAAGGCTATCGGCTGTGGCCATCCGGTGGCGCTAGGACCGCTTGTAACCTAGTTTGGGCCATTACGAGGTTAACGACGAAGGCAAGGCTAAAAACATAACCTTGTCGGGCTATTACGAGGGTATCGGAAAGATCATCCGGTACAACAAGGCCGGAATCACAAATCGCAACTTGCAGGCTCTCCCGGGACGCCGGATAGAGTCTGCTGTGAATTCCGGATTGCTGGTGGAAAAATCAACATAAGATGGGAACCGCTGTCCCCATATGGTTCCAATCAATCGTCGTTGTCCGCCGATCCAGCTGCCGCTAGTAGTTCCTGATAAATTCCATGCACAAAATCTAACCGCAAGTATGCCTTATATGTGACGTCACCCCTGAAAAACTATGTAAATAAAACCCCCCACATTATGTAAAATTTAAAATCAGGTAGAATACTTTACTGGAATACTTTGTTATTTTACACCTTATCGAAAATCGTTCTTTCAATCCTTCCTTCTTAACATTTCCATTCACGAAATTATATGCTTTGCCCGCCTCAGTTTTAACATTTCTCATCGTTTGGACTGGTTGCTAGCATGAGAGGTAATCACCCATGCTTACGACCCTGGTTGGTTCGATTCCCATTGGATTCCTCTGCTGCGAGTTCCGCGGAAAGAAAGTGTCGCGTTGCATCATAAAACGATCCTGAGTTCCCATTTATTTACCTTTCCCAAATCCCTTGTAAACTTGTAAAGGGTTCAACAATAGGAGACTTGAACTTTGGTGTTCCAATTTTAGACCTGACACCACCAAAACACCATTTATGAGAAAAAACATGATTTTTAAAAACCACCGCTTGAAAGCTCCAAA
This sequence comes from Uranotaenia lowii, assembly GCF_029784155.1. Classification (NCBI taxonomy): domain Eukaryota; kingdom Metazoa; phylum Arthropoda; class Insecta; order Diptera; family Culicidae; genus Uranotaenia; species Uranotaenia lowii. Next base: position 272,453,356 of record NC_073693.1, on the reverse strand, counting down.
GTAGGGCAACTAACTCAATAAATCGAAATGAGTCGTTTGACTTTTCGAAACTTTAGAACCATGTTTATCGTTTTCAAGTAATTGAGATACATGAAGTTATGAGATTTTAATTGATAGACAATGCTTATTCATCGTATCACGAAAAACATTTTTTCACCCACCATTTTTAGAAAGCTCGAATGGATTTCGTCTTATTTTTTTATCTTCAAATGATAAAATTGTTTTTTTTTTATTTTCCTCATCCCCCATCTAATAAAAATCTCTTTTGGAGATCACCTCACTTTTGAAGATGGTTCCTTTACAATGGCATATTCAAGTTTTATTGGCTTAGAAATTTCTAAAAAGATTTCCGAATCTTGTTAAACCATGTTAAAGATTTTTTTTTTATGTTTTCAATTGTATGTTTGCTTTTTTCGCTTTTTAATTGAATGCTTGTTCTTCAATGTTGAAAGTTCTGACATCCATTTTCTCGAATTTTTTTTTCCTTTGGGCGGTTTGTTTTTCGTCTCCATGGTTGAGGCGTCGCGCGCCAACGTCGCGAGGGGATAGTAACCATGGCATAGCATACTGATCAGTGGGAATATTTTGGCGCGTATTTCTCAACCAAGCATATTTTCAATGCACGTGGTGGTGATATGAGGCCTTGATTTGATTTTTTTTTCTACTTGATTCCTAGCTCATTTGTTCAGCACATGGTTATGAATGACGCCTAGATGTGATCGAGATTGACATTTTGCCGATCGAATAAAACATATGCACTATTTTTGCCAGAATCTGAAATTGAAAAGTCATGGCATCCATTTTTAGAGATTTTCTTTTCTTTGAGGGGTTTGTTTTTCGTCTTTATGGTCAAGAAAACGTGGTCGCAAGTGTATAGTTACCAAAACATACTGTTCATTGATCGCTGGAAAAAATTAACAATCAGGCGCCTGTTTCTCAACCAAGTACCTATATTTCTTATGCACGTGGGGGCGATATGCAACCTAGATGTGTTTTTTTCTTGCTTAATTGTACACAGCACGTGAAAATAAATGACGCCTAGATGTGACACGGATTGGTATCTTATCAATCGAATCAAAACCAATTTAAAGATTTGCAAAAATAGTTCATGTTAATGTAGGTAGCATTTGTTGTCTAAAAAATATAAATTTAGTTCTGATGCCAATGAAATAATGGTGCGGACAATTGAAAAAAAAAATACTGAAAGTAAAGAACTTACATACAATTTTTCTACCCATTTCGCCTACAAGGTTATTTTTGAATCATATTGATAACAGAAATATGAATAAGATGTTTTCTTCAGAGGTAGATCGGAATGTTGAACATGTAAAAATATACTTAACTAAAAAAGAAGATCAAAAAATGCGATCCGACACATGAACTGACCAAGAGCCTTTTCTTTAAAATAGATAAGATAGGACTGACGTGTTCATTAATGAAAAATTAACCAAAAATGAGGGAATTCATTTTTCAAAAGAATTTTCACTCAATGAACAATAGAGCATGTTCAAACGTTCAACTTTTCTCTAATACAAAAAAATAAAAAATTATGTTTTCGTCTAAAAACTGTTACTTCAGCCCAAATACACGACTGAAACGAATTTAGAAATGAAAATGGGAGCTTTTTATTTTAAATAATTCTGAAAAAAATATCGTACTTTTTGCTTACATACCAATTCAAGTACGTACTTCACATGAAAAGTGTTTTTGTGTTACATGGATGCATAAAAGGGACTTTTAATCCGCTTCTTTTTCGAAAAGTGAGACTTAAGAACTGATATTCAACTGGAAGCAAAATTTTTATGAGAAATTTTTAGTATACTTTTAAAGTGTTAAAAACAATATTCCCTACTGTCATCTTACACGGTGGGGCAAGGGCAAACGTCGAACTTTTAAGAAATTCATCTTCAAAATGATTCAATATGTTGGAAAGACCAGAATGGGTATTCCGAATGTTGAAACTGAAGCGGATATTTAAAATTCTTAAATGTCTTTGTAAATGAAGGTCATTTGCTTTGAACAGCATTCGTTAAAAGTGGAGTAACAAACATAAATTTATACTGCTGGAATACTGCAGATATATCAATGAAACTTGATAAAACAAACAAACAGATATACGTATTTAATCCATTTTGAAGCCATTACTCTGACGCATCTAAAAATAAGCTTTGCATTTACATTTACCCCAATATACGGGACAAATGTTAACTTAGAAATTTTTTTTTGCCAAAATTTTTATATTTGACTTTCAAAGAGAAAAACAACGCGGAGAAATTATTAAGTGCTGCAACTGATATTTTTTGTTTTTATAAATTTATTTAAAAAAAAAAGAAATTTGCTCTGTATAAAATCGATAATTTTCATACCATGATTAGTGTTGTTAACTCAAAAATAGATATAACAAATGTTTTTGTGGAAGTTCGTATCTTCCCACTTTGGAAAAAAGGTGGAAAATCCTTAAATATTGACATTATTTAAGTCATTATGAAGCTTTAAGAACAGAGTACAAATTTCAGATCTTGAAAAACAAGTTTAGAGATCAAGCTTCAATAAATAATATATACCATCTTTGAATTACAATACGGAACTCCAGCTGTAGCTCTCATTTCAAAGTTGTTGGTTCTAAACCATGATGAGGTTTGATTCAGAAAAATTCTTACAAAAATCTAAATTTGAATAAATTTTTACAAATTACAATTATTTTTGCAAGGTGTAGCAATGCACACTGGGTCAGCTAGTATTTAATAAAAATGCAAAAGTTATAACCGTAAAACGGGGTAACAATGATCACCGGGGTAGCTATGATCAACATGAAATATTTTCATAGAATCATCAATAACTAGTTAAAGGGTGATACGGTCAAAATTTGGTCAATATCAACTTGACGTATTTCTTTCAATTTTGCATTTAAAAAACCTGAACACCCCTCATTTTGAAGGTGTGTGTGTGTGTGTGTAGAATGTTGCTCCTATTTTGATTTTGGAATTCACTCTTCAGTTGTCAAAATGCCGTCCAAGGAAGAAGAGCATCGAAAATCCGAGCTACTCGCACGCAAAGCTGGCAAAATCGCTAAGTTGCCAAATCAACCATAACACATGTAATTAACACGTTCGTCGCCACGTCACCCATATTTGGCAGACGGATGTATTTCCTGGGGGGCCCCGTCACATCAAAAAGCAGGTGACGCTCCCTTACTGGAGTTAACCGCTCAGCTTCGCCACACGTTTCAAATAAGGGAGTTCTCCCTCTTTGCTTTCTCTCTCTGAAAATTTCTTTGGGCCCGGCTAGCAAAACTACCAAAATGAGCGTGGCGACGAACGTGTTAAAGTGTTTGGGGAACGTTTGTCGACAGCCAGGAAGTCTGGATTGGGGGGAAATCGAAAACCGGAAGCCGCTGAGAGGACAAAGAGAGTTGCCAAAAACCGAGCTGGACTATCGACTTACAAGAAGGTAGTGACTCCAAATCGCGATGACCAAAGCGCGATCCCGGAGGCTGTACACGACGATGCTGAAGAAGTTTGACTGCGTGGTAATGGACGACGAAACCTACGTCAAAGCCGAATACAAGCAGCTTCCGGGACAGGAGTTTTATACGGCAAAAGGAAGGGGAAAGGTAGCAGATATTTTCAAGCACATGAAACTGTCAAAGTTCGCGAAGAAATATCTGGTTTGGCAAGCCATCTGTACCTGTGGTTTGACAAGCAGCATTTTCATAGTTTCCGGGACTGTCAACCAAGAAATTTACGTGAAAGAGTGTTTGAATAAACGTCTGCTGCCTTTCCTGAAGAAACACGGCTGTTCCCTACTGTTTTGGCCGTATTTGGCATCTTGCCATTACGGTAAAAAGGCCATGGAGTGGTACGCCGCCAACAACGTGCAGGTGGTTCCCAAGGACAAGAACCCTCCCAACAAGCGGAACCTAAAGAAGACCGAAAAAACTGCTAAGAACGAGCAGCAGTTCAAGGCAAACTGACTTTCTGCGGCGAAGAAGGTGGACAAGGTGGCTGTACAAAATCTGATGGCAGGGGTTAAGCGTAAGGCCTGGCAATTCGGATTTGGAAAAGTGGAAGTGGAATTCAATTTGATTTTTTAAATAAACAATTTCACCGATTTACACGCGTTTTCCATTGACCAAATTTTGACCGTACCTCCCTTTAAATGTTGAGTTTTGGTGTATTTTTTGTTGTATTTTGAGGTACATTTTTTATTTTTTAAAAATAGGGACATTTTTGAAGAGTAAGCCAGCCTAGGAAAAAAGGCTAGAAAACCTATCAAATGGTAAAGTTTGAAGGAAAAGATAACAGGGGAATAGCGCGAGGGCTTAGGGAATTAAATGAATGCAAAATTTAATATTATTTTGTAGAGAAATGAATGCAACTTTAAGTTGAAATTTCAGGAACTAGATAAGATGAAAATTAATATAGAAAAACTTGTGAAAAAAATATTCGCCTTGTCTCCCGGTAGGACTTGAACCCACATCTTGCGCCTCTCCGGGGCCCATGTATTAACATTCTACTACAGAAGACAACCTGGCGTATGAAAGTTATACTGGTCGAGTGTCGATGTCTATCGGAATGAAGGGAATTGTTTTCCCATGTGATCATCATCATTTTCGTAGTCTATTTCTATTCCCATCATTTCAACTTACGGTAGTTGGACTCAAATTTGGATATTTTAGGCGCAAGATGTGGGTTCAAGTCCAACCGGGAGACAAGGCGAATTTTTTCACATGTTTTTCTACATTAATTTTCATCTTATCTAGTCCCTGAAATTTCAACTTACAGTTGCATTCATTTCTCTACAAAAAAAAGTTTCGCTGACTGAATGTTTGAGTCAAGACCCATCTCTGGGTCACAGTTTAAAAATTTATGAATAATTTTATATCATTTGAGTTTGGTCCGAACTGCTTAGCAATTGATAATGTTTAATGTATAGTAACAATAAATATTATGAGAAAATAGACTTTACTTTGTCAAAACAGCAACTGAAAAAAAGGTTTTTACGGTAACAGGCACCGAAGAACCTGACTTTGTAAATGTAAAGAAAAGTCATTATTATTAAGCCTATTTGAAAATTGTAATTCCTAGCTCTAAGTTATTATATATGTAGCCTACAATGTTTGGCGAAATAAATAAATTAATAAATAAACTAGCATTTGTAACTAGCATATGTTTTGTATCCTTTATCATCAAGAAAACTCGTTCAAACCGTCAAAATAGAGACCGATCAATGTTACCCCAAAGCATCAAATTCTAAACAGAGACAATATCGATTTATAAATCAAATTTAAAGTAGTCTAATAAATTTTTGCAACCATGTTTTACGTTCTTAAGAGACCAGTAAGATTAAAAAATATGAAACATGTCACATTCCCCTTTACAGAAAAAAGTTATCGAAAAATATTGAAAAAAAGTGATCAATCTTACCCCGACTTACGGTACCTCAAATTTTTTATTGAATTTATGGGCAAGTCTGGAAATATTTATCTAAGAAGATGTTTTACTGGAACCATAAGTTTTTGATAATTGAGTACCTAGTTTTTTCAGCATTACTTTTGGATATTTTATAAATTATCCACAATAATTTGAAAAATTTGACATTATAATTATTATAATTATAATCGAGTACTTAGCCCAACTATTTGGTGAGCCGAATATTCTACCTACCGGTTTTTGGGCGGTATTCACCGCCGAATATTCGGCCGGTCGAATATTCGTACATCTCTGTTGAAAGTTTGATATAACTTTTGCTACAGTTTTCCTACAAACTTTCCGAGGAACCGACAAACAACAATTATTTACTTAACCGTTCCTTCTCGAATCTCATTCGAACGTTTTCATTTGTTTTTATTTCCATTCATATTACCAGGGGCAGCAATGATCCCTTCCTGATAACTGACCCTACCGGAAAAATTCCTCTCAAGAGATCCCGTTCCAGAGCTGCGATACCGGTACAAGATAATTAGCTTCACTTTCGGTTGTCACTGCTCCTACCGACCGAATGAGTGTCGAAACATCAAAGAACCACAGCACAGTCACCAATTAAGCCCTCTCATAAAATTTCCCACCAAATGACATGGTAGTAATTGCGAACGCTTGACTCTGGCGTCAACCTTCGGCGTAAGCTTACGGGGGAAAAGGCCAAACTTTATTTCTGGTTTCATTAATTTTATTTTCGGTTCTGTGGAAATTTGGACTACCCTCTCATTTTTGTGGGAAGATAATAATTGTTTTACTTTTCCGTGAGTAATTTTTTTAAGGCAAATAATGATTGAGCAAAACTGGTTGAGATGACTGAATTTGAAGTTAAAAATCAACTCTTCGAAGTCAAAAGTGGTAAACTCAGAGGATTTTGAAAAAATAACGATAAGTTTTTTTAACTATTGGTAAGAGCGATCATTCAAATCCATGTCTGAACTTCACTTTTTGATACTCCAACTAGATACCTACTATGAGCATTTTCATGTGCATTTTTTCTCAAAGTATAAACTAAGTGTAAATTCATTGCCCTTCAAGAAGCAAATAACAACTCGATTACTTTCCCAAACCACTGAACTGCATATTCATATCAAAGGAGGGATTATGCAAAATTAGAACGGTGGAAATAATTGGTTTAACCAGGAATCATGACCCACTTTTTCGTGGTTGAACCTCCATCAACTAGGACTCTTCCTCATATTTCTTTCCCCAAAGGATCATACTCTACTTTCCATCATCGTCGTGATCATCAGCAGCAACAGTAAGAGATGAATAAATGAATCTCCGCTCTTTGAGGGTGCACATTTCATTTCGCCAGTATTTTTTTAGGTTCTGCTTCTTCCGCCAAAGGGAATCCATGCAGAATTATGAATAAACTTTTTCCCACGCTTAATTTCATCCCATTCAATGAGCATGATGACGGTGTGGTGTGGTGGCAGCAGTTGTACATTTATACGAATATATGTGCCAGCCAGGCACTGATGACTTATAGCCCGCAGAGCTTTGTAACTGGAAGCTGAAGCAGAAAAGAAACCGGAACCGGAAACGTAACAGCTAGTAGAAGTAGTTTACTCTCGTTTTTTTTTCTCTCGGTCTGAGCCCTAGAGAAGTTGATACTTTGTGTATTTACGGAATTGTGAGTAGTGAGGTAGTCAGGATTTATTTCCGGGATTCGTAGTAGGATTTTCTGTTACTTAACATTGTCTCTGATGCTTTTGCTAAGTTCCATGAATTAAAATAGGGCTTATTTTTATGAACAAATTTCAAGGATTTTTCCATACAAAAACAAATATGAAAAATGACAGAAAGGATGAAAATGACAAAACAGCAAAAATTATAAAAATGACAAAAATGACAAAAATGACAAAGATGACAAAA